>NW_006160175.1:1523346-1529579 GCF_000334495.1 Tupaia belangeri chinensis
GTTTTGCTATAGGGCACGTGCACTCACCAGACAGACAGAGAGAGACAGAGAGACAGAAAGCGAGAAATCACCCCCTGGGGGGGATGGCCATGCCACAATCCCTTCTCCTCCATTGTCCTCTCGAGATCTTGGGCACGCACGTACATGAGTCCAGCGTGAGTTTAAGCCACCGGGTCCAGGACTTGAACCATGGTCGACTACGTGGGAGTCCAGCAACATAGCCATTACGCTAACTGCTGGTCCTAAAAAAGTAAAAATTCTAACAATAATAAACTACAATACAGCTTCGAAAAGTATAAACTCTCACATTCAGTAAAATGAATATAGGTGAATGAAATTATGTTTTCTTTCCTATATGCTGTATCTAAAACAAAGCCACAAAAGAGTTGAATGTAAGAGATAATTAAAGTTGTATCTAGCATGTTAACAATTAGAGAGTAAAATAATTTTTTTTAATATAAGACAAAAGAAAACATGACACAAAACCTTCTATGGAAAAATAAGCTTAGAAGATGGAGAGAGAAATCAAAATTATATATTATCTAGCACAAATGATTGTTATGGACTCAGTTTTCAATGAACATATTCCTTAAGTGAGCTCAAGATGGTAGCCTTGTTTAGTTTCAGTTTTCTACTCTTCCTTATAGTGTATGTCACTAGAGTAAGTATATGTCTATAACTCAAATATATATTTGAAAGTAGAAAATAGAAAGTGGCCCCAAAATGCATACAACTGACTCTAACCCATGTTTATCAGAAGCCCCACTGATAAGTTCTAGTGTTGTTTTGTGCTCTGAGAGAATGTAAAGTCACCAAACTGAAACATTCTCTAAGAATTTCCAAACAATATTGACTTTCACTAGTTTTCATGCTACACAGCAACTGTAAATTCAAAACATTACATAAGATATACCACACCATGGGACCAGCAGTTAGCATAATGGCTATGTTGTTGAACTCCCGTGTAGTCAACTATGGTTCGATTCCCAGACCCGCTGGCTTAAACTCACACTGGGCGCGTGTGGTGTGCATGCCCGAGGTCCCTAGAGGAGAATGGAGGAGAAGGTATTGCAGCGTAGCCATCTCCCCTGGGGGGTGATTTCTCACTTTCTGTCTCTCCGTCTCTGTCTTTCTGGTGAGTGCATGCACCCTATAGCAAATGTCTTTCTGGAGAGTGAACACACCCTATAGCAAAAACATCTCAAAAAAAAAAAAAAAACCAAAGAAAGAAAAGAAAAAAGATATACCACACTACTACCCAAACAATTAGAATGCATTAAGCTATAATTTCTTTACTAGAGCTATATCTTTTTGTTTGTTTGCTTTTAAGGTTTTTGCTATAGGGCGTGTGTGCTCGCCAGAAAGACAGAGAGAGGCAGAGAGGCAGAAAGTGATAAATCACCCCTGGTGAGGATGGTCACGCAGCCATCCCTTCTCCTCCATCCTCCTCTCGGGACCTTGGGCACGCACGCACACGCACCCAGCGTGGGTTTAAGCGACCGGATCCGGGACTCAAACCGCGGTCAGCTACATGGCGGTCTAGCAACATAGCCATTATGCTAACTGCTGGTTCCTACTAGAGCTATATCTAAAACAAAGACACAAAAGAGTGTCTTTGTGGAAGCTCATTTCATAGTGGAAGATAATAGAGCAAAATAAATTATTTCAATTCAACGAATTTATTAGATAATAGATATGTTAAAAATAAATAAGCTTCAAATTTGTGGTAATGAAAATGAACCAGCAAGTGAAAATTCTGTGGCAAGAACTTTCTCAACAGAAGGAACAACTAGTACAGAGTCCTAATGGTAGCTCATGATTAAAATATCTTGGTGTTTTCTCTTTTCTTTCTTTCTTTCTTTCTTTCTTTCTTTCTTTCTTTCTTTCTTTCTTTCTTTCTTTCTTTCTTTCTTTCTTTCTTTCTTTCTTTCTTTCTTTCTTCCTCTCTCTCTTTCTCTTTCTTTCTTTCTTTCATTTCTTTTTGTTACTGGTCAATTTTTCAACTATTTATTTTTTAAATAATTATTTATTTAATTTTATATCTTATTATATTTAAGTATACCAGAGAGAGAAAGGGTAAGTGAGAAAATCAGCTGCCAGGTCTGGTACTCTAACCAGAGTCAGCCATGTGGGAGTCAAGCACCTTAACAACCATGCCACCTGCTGGCCCCTGTACTTAGTATTTTCTAAGTATAGGAAAGAAAAGAACAAAGTAAAAGACAGTACATCTGTGTCATAGAAATAAAAAAGGAAGGAAAGTGGTAAGATGTAAGGTAGGGACCACTCATTCATATGATCATTTAGACTATGATACTGAGTTTTTATTTATTCTAAGAATATTAGAAGACAATGGAGAATGGTAAGAGTAAGATACTGTATCTTACTCACTGCTGTGTAACATTTAGGGAATGTGAAGCTAGAGGAACAGTTAGGAGTCAACTGCAATTGTTGAGTAGAGAACTGATGGGTTTGGGGTAATGTACCAACAGTGGAAGAGAAAGGGATAGTTCCAAAGTGTATTTTGGAGATAGAGTCAAGTCAAGAGCAATTTGCAATGGATTAGAAAAGGGCAAAAGTTGAGAGGAGAAATCAAGTATGACTATCATGAAGAAGTTTTTGGAAGGACAAACTTTTTGGTCTTCCTGTTTATGATACCTAGATTCAGAAGTTGTGATGTCAAGTGAGCTTTGAAAATATGAATCTGGACTGTAGAGAAAATCTACGACACATCTCATGCATAACAAAGTGAGAGAAGAGGCTGTTCAGAACTGAACAGTGGGCTGGGCAGAAAAACCCATCTAGATATGCTCATTATTTGAAAACTGCATGTTCTCATGATTTATAACACGCTAGTAGAAAAACATGCTCTCAATTGATATCTTAGGCATTGGCCACTCTGATTAGTAATTTCTCTCCCTTTGTGGAGCAACCAATAAAGAGTATGGGCAGAGGTTGAGAAACAAAGAAAGAAGGGACTGACGAGATTCTTCTCACAGGTAGAATCCTTTAGAAAAGTGCTTTGTGGTTTCATAATAAAAAAGCAATAGGAAAACCAAAGAAATTAAAACACAACCAATTTTAAATAAAATGCTAGGAAATGCTTTTTTAAAGCAATGTATAATTAACCTGTCAAAGCTTTGCCTCACACATAATTCAGGCAAACAACTTAGATATATTCTACTGACAATGGAATGTAAACTGCTTTGTTGAGAAGGACCACTTACAACTGTACTTTTACTGTTCTACCTGTATTATATATTTTTGTTGTGACAAATCTTCTGTATATAAGAAATATGAATAACATTTGTAGTTACATTAGCATAGATAAAATTACAAGGATTATCAATCCCTGTTTTTATGGCATATGGTTATTATCTCTTTTACGAAGATAAAACTAGCCTTCCTGAAAAAAAGTGATAAAGGTAATTCTGTAGAACACTAATTTGAGGTAGAAAGGAATGGGGAAAGATGAGCAATAGAAAATATTTTTCTAACCAACAAGAGATTCTCTTTATATTCGTGATTTTAATTTTTTTTTTTGAACCTTAGAAGATGCTTCAAATTGAAATCCAAACCACAAATCAACTGAATTAAATCTTTTTAGGGAAAAAATATGCAGACATTGAACATATATACACAAATATCCTCATACAAATTGTTCTCTTAATAAAATTATAATATATCTTTGTAATCTAACTAGTGCATTCTGGTCTCATTTCATCCTTCCCTACATACCTTACGTTCCAGGCAAAGTATATTACCCACAGACCTTCTTGATTTGATTACTCTGCAGTCAACATGCCTTGAAAATTCCCCCTAAGAATACCTCAGAGAGGCCAATAACACAACCCTTGCCCCATCACTCCTTATACATCCTATTTTATTTGGCTATATTCTTTTCATTCATAAAAAAACAGATGCTGAGTTATTATGTCTAGAGGAAGCTTCCTTTGACCAGTCAGTTTATGATAAGAGTCCTCTAGTAGTCTTCTGCATTGTGAGCGTATGCAACTTAGATACAGGAGGCAGTTATCAGTATGCCTCACTAATTACTCACTAGAGCTAGCTGACACATGCCTTAATTACCAGGGGCTCCGTGGATAAGATCTGTAGGTCATGTGAAACATCCAGATTCTGGCTGGGTCATGTGATGCCTGTTCTATGTAATGTTTATGAATTACATATTATCCTCAGACAGCCTTCCTTGGAGTTGCAGAAGAATAACATAAGTAAACTAGCTTGAACTATGATGCATAATAGGATCACACACCATAGTAACAAGGACAAAAAACATCTACACTAAAGTCCTTATCTCTAACTGTAGAACTTCAACCACATCCTTGAAAGCTTGCAAACAGTTCACTGTGCCTGGTAAAATGTATAAATACAGCAGCTCAATATGACTGAAAAGCACAGCATGTTTTGTGTTCTCCTGCATCTCTGCTTCTGCATCTCCCTCCTTTTTCTAACTTTCTTCCTTCACAGGACTGAGCCCTGAGGGCAGACGCTGACAGTATTACCATCCAGATACATGTTACTCTTAAGCTTGTTGGCAGACACCAACATTACATACTGTACTTCTCACAGCAGCAACTCAATATGACTGAAAAGCACAGCATGTTTTGTGTTCTCCTGCATCTCTGCTTCTGCATCTCCCTCCTTTTTCTAACTTTCTTCCTTCACAGGACTGAGCCCTGAGGGCAGACGCTGACAGTATTACCATCCAGATACATGTTACTCTTAAGCTTGTTGGCAGACACCAACATTACATACTGTACTTCTCACAGTAATCTTAAGCATCACATAATGTAACCTTTATTGCACTTGTCTGTCTCCTCTTCCAATCCCTTTGGGTTCTAGTTTCTGATATTTCTAGAACCTGGTACAGTGTTGGTCACATTGTTGGTAGAGACTCATGAATAAATGAAGGAATGAAAAAACCATGTTTTTCTTTCATAAAAATTATCTTTGGAACCCCTTGTCTTAATAACCTCTTTGTCTTATAGAAATGTTATTTCAACAACTGGTTATAAGAAGGCATTATAGTGAAGGATTTAAGAAATAGTATGTGTATGTGTATAAACTCATGTATAATTTTATATATTCATAGAAATGATTATATTTTGGTAATGTCATTTGGCTAGATGGTAAGTAGACAAAAATCTTAGTTTATTGTCCTCTTTAATATGAATTTTTTTACATTATTTTTGAATCATATCAAGAAAAAATTAAAACATGCATTGAAAAGTGTCCATTCTTGTCATCTTGGTAAAATAATCTTTTCATAGAACAGATGAAATTATCAAACAGAATTGTATTCAATGTTTCATGCCAATTACCATTCAACTTATGAAGCAACTCTCTTTGCTGTTGATTTCATTGTCCAGTGGTTTGTTTCTTCTCTCTTGGCGCCCAGAACAAGACATACAATTATTACTCTAATTACAACTCTGTCTTTTTTTTTTCTAAATACACACAGACAAAAAATAAAAATTAGTAAAAATTTTATCTTTAAAAAAATTTTTTTTTTTGGAGAGATTTTTGCTATAGGGCACATGCACTTGCCAGAAAGACAGAGAGAGACAGAAAGCGAGAAATCACACCCCCAGGGGGGATGGCCATGCCACAATCCCTTTTCCTCCATCTTCCTCTCGGGATCTTGGGCATGTATGCACACGTGCCCGGCATGAGTTTAAGCCACCAGGTCTGGCACTTGAACCACGGTCAACTACATGAGAGTGCAGCAACATAGTCATTACATCAGCTGCTGGTCCCAAAATTATATATTTATACTTGCTTCTGTCATCTTCATATTTCTCTCCCATTACACAACTTGACTATTTCCCAGATGTATGTGATAAATTTGCCATAAACTGAGTGTGAAGATACTTGTGACCAGTATGCTTTCTGCCACCAACTGACCAGATTACCTAAGATTAATCATCTTAATGTTTACAACTATAAAATAGGGATAATAATGACTACACTTTCTATTGCAAGAAACCATATGAGGACCTAATTATATAAATCACATGATTATATAATTAAATTATATTATTATTATTATTAAATTTCAGAAATATACTACTTTTAGCAACATTAGACACCAATGTTTATGTGCAATTTATTTTCTATTGATGTGCAATTTATTACCTAGAAGAGGCAGACAATTTTAGCAAGTCAGCTTTTTTTTTTTTTTTTTTGAGGGGTTTTTCACTTTAGGGGTGCTACGC
>NW_006160175.1:1529596-1562130 GCF_000334495.1 Tupaia belangeri chinensis
TGCGTGCGCTCGCCAGACAGACAGAGAGAGACAGAGAGACAGAAAGCGAGAAATAACCCCCCAGGGGGGATGGTCATGCCGCAATCCCTTCTCCTCCATTCTCCTCTTGGGATCTTGGGCACGCACGCACATGCGCCCGGCGTGAGTTTTAAGCCATCGGGTCCGGGACGCGAACCGCGGTCGACTACGTGGGAGTCCAGCGACATAGCCATTACGCTAACTCCTGGTTCCCTGCAAGTCAGCTTTTTTCTTGCCACTTGGATTATGGTGCAAAAATAAGCAGTCAGGAGTATATGTCTAAGTATTTTTTTTTTTTTTTTACATATTCACTTTCTTCCTACTTCTCTTAAATATGAGGGGAAATCTTACTGCCCTTTCTCAGAACAACCCACACCATGTTCAGAACATTGGACCATAAGATCCAAAGATATCTACCCATATTCCTTTCTTCATTTGAAATAAGTGTCCAAAAAACCCCTGAATTTCTAAATAATCATGACTTTACTATATGTTCCATTCTTTGCTCACATAAATACATATAAAAATTACTTAAAATAGATTTTTACGGGACCAGCAGTTAACATAGTGGCGATGTCGCTAGACTCTTATGTAGTTGACCATGGTTCAAGTCCTGGACCTGGTGGCTTAAACTCATGCCTGGTGTGTATGTGTGTGCCCAAGATCCCAAGAGGAGGATGGAGGAAAAGGGATTGTGGCATGGCCATCCCCCCTGGGGGGAGGTATGATTTCTTGCTTTCTGTCTCTCTCTGTCTTCCTGGTGAGCACATGTGCCCTATAGCAAAACTCTCTCTCTCTCAAAAAAAAAAAAAAAAAAAAACCCCCCCCTCCCAAAAAAAAAAAAAAAAAAAAAAAGATGTTTACTTTTGTCAATTAAAAGGAATTAAACCAACGAAGGAATATTTGTTAGCTGAGTTGAAGTTTCTACGTTCTTTAGCTGATTACTGATTACTTCAAGATGACTTTTGGGTTTTGTTTTGATAAGCAGTGAGTACATTAGGAAAAAAAAAGTTGAAAATTACACAAATAGATATTTTGGCAAAGAAGAAATGTTTAATGATATACTTATCCAGATAATTATAATAATTTTCCTATCTACTTTTTTATATGTGTATATAATCTTGGGTAACTCTGTATAAAACTAGCATTCCCAAATCATTGTAGAGTGGTTTGTTTTACTTTAGTTTTCCTGTCTGTCTATTTGGTAAAAATCAAGTTGAAATTGAAAATGTTTATGCTAGCAAAAGACCTAGTGTTTAGTGTCCATAGGACTTATAAAGAAAATTATTTATTTCTAGTTTGTCTGTGAAACTGGGGTGAGCCTCAAGTATTTTAAATCCACTAAGTTCATGGAGTGGAGGCTTCTGTTTCTGAGCTCTTAGAACCTACAATTTCTTGGCAGTCCTTTTAAAAGTGATTCTGAAGTGATTAAATTGGACTTTCAAGAATCTATACTTGCAGTTTGGATATTCATCTTCTTAAAAATAAACAGTGTTTTATAAGGCCTGGGAGTTTGGCATTTTTCTCTGTAGATACCTCATGCTAACCAATTAATTATTTGGGCCTAAGCTATATTCTCAGTATATGAATGTGGAATAAAAATATGAAATTCTGTTCACTATTTTTTTTAATCAATAATGTCAGGAATATTTCTAATGAGTAGTTTTCCAGTCACACAAATAGTACCACACAGATCAATAAGCATCACACAATTTGAATATTGAATTCACCCTTTGAAATGGCCTTAGAAAGTTAGCTCATTGATGTGGGAAAGCTTTAATTGCAGCTGCCATTAGATGAACACAAAATCCAAATGTCAAACACTCCTTTGCAATTGAGAGAGCACTGAAGTTAAAATAGCCATGGTCATCAAAGTGCTGAGTTCAGGAAATTCCAGGAAATCACAAGCATCCCTTGAAAAGCCAAGAGTGGTTGGGTCAACATTAGCATACATTGTGTGAATAAAGGGCTGCTTTTATTCACTGTTATGTTCCTTTTTTTTTTTAATGTAAAGATATATTTCAATTAAAGTGCCAAGATGATAATGCCTAAGAACATTTGAATGGTTTCTCTAATATGCAAGATTAAAATCAGTTAACAGAGCTAAGTAGGCAGTTTAAGAGTCTAGATTTGAGGCTAGGATGTCAGGGGTGAGGCTATCAAATACATACATAAATCATGAACTTCTGTGTCTGCAGGTTTCATAGCCCTGTAGAGCTTAAATCTGTGATAAAAATGAGCAAAGGAATAATGCATAATTTAAATTGCTGAGGAGTATAATTTTGCATTCAGGTGATTAGACTAGAGTTGTGAAAATGGCGGAGGGGGGAAGAACTGGGTGATAAAACTTTCACCTGAAATTCTCAAATTACCATTCAGCAGCGACATAAACTATTTACATTGTAATCACTTTTCACATAGTATAAACTCAATACATATTAGTGAAATTATACAATTATGATAACAATCAGAGCAACAACTAATATTGCCAATATTATTGGGTGTGAGACTTTTTTCTAAGTGCTGCTTATATGTTGACAGATTTAATCTTCACAATACTATAAAGGTTATGCTTATTCCTGTCCACATTTAGAGATGAAGAAACTTAGTAAACTGAAGTTACTGTAGAGGTCAAGGAACTCTCTTCCTCTTTTGGATTAACTAAAAACCAGTGACAATAGACAGATATGTAGCTGAGCTATAAGAAAACCAAAGTGACTCATCATCGTACTCATTCTGGGAGTTCATCTTAATAGATCAAGTTGTTTATTCTTTTTTTTTTTAGAGGTTTTTTGCTATATCCTTTTTTTTTTTTTTTTTTTTTTTAGAGGTTTTTTGCTATAGGGCGTGCACTCTCTGGACAGACAGAGAGAGACAGAAAGACTGAAAGCGAGAAATCACCCCCCAGGGGGGATGGCCACACCGCAATCCCTTCTCCTCCATTCTCCTCTCGGGATCTTGGGCACGCACGCACACGCGGCTGGCATGAATTCTAAGCCACTGGGTCCGGGATGCGAACCGCGGTCGTCTACGTGGAAGTCCAGTGACATAGCCATTACGCTAACTACTGGTTATCTAATAAAAATTAACAGTAACCTTGCTGAGTCTTTACAGATAGCTGGGCAAAGGACATAGGAGGGGAAAGATGTCAACAGTCCTCTTTCATATGAGCAGCTAAAAATATTTTATCAGCTTAAGCATAGCAGAGCCACACGTAGACCCTCTCAGCTTCTAAAACAGGGTCTAAAATATTGTCTTGACTTACCCCTTTTTGCTCTTGTAGTCTTGTTAATTATTACTTATATTTAAGCCCCCTAAAGAGAACTGAAACTGGTTATTCTGCCCTGCCTTCCCTGAAAGAAAATTGCCCTGTGAGCAGTTATTGCCTCCTCAGTGCTATTCTCCTTTTTATGCTGTCCAAAGATAATGACCAGGACTCCTTGTGATTTTGCCTGAAAACAGAAAATAACTTATCCTTTCCTTGTACATGTAAGCTTATACTAATTCTTCCTTCATATAAATTTGTGTATCTTGTCCAGTAAAGCAAAGATAGTCTTAGGCTCAGATCCACTATCTCCCTGGCATTGTCCTCAATGAATAAATTCTTTTCTTTATTCACCTATTCTTGTCTCTCAAGATTGGTTTCTGTTGAGTGAGGAGTGGCATGGACCTGATTTCTGATCCTCTAGTTTGGACATCCATACCAATTCTGGCAATAGGCAGATTAATCATTTATTTTGATGTATACATGTGTATATTGGAACAATATAAAACATAACTTAAAAAGAGCCCAGATTGTGGCTTAAATAAGCCCTCATAAAAGCAATGTAATGTGGAAGAAAGACTAGATGGGTTCAATGCTCAGATAGTGGTAAACTATTGACTTTTGAATTGGAATCAAAGGGCAAAATGGCACAGGAACAAAGATTGTCGAATTGTGCAAAGTTTCTTAGGTAATTCTTTAAGCTGCTTTCAGAAGAATTAGTATCCTGAATTAATCTTTCTTATCCTCTCTGGTTGTTTGATGAAATTTCTAGGATGGGGATTTAAGACAATTACATTTCTTTGGAAAGAATTTGAGTAGTGGGGAGTGAACTTCTCCTTGCACTTGAGAGCCAGATCCTACATGGTTGAACTCACAGTTCAAAACCAGCAACTTGAAAAATATTCAGGGCAGGGAACCAGCAGTTAGCGTAATGGCTATGTCGCTGGACTCCCACGTAGTCAACCATGGTTCACGTCCCAGACCCGGTGGCTTAAAACTCACGCCGGGCGCATGTGCGTGTGTGCCCAAGATCCCGAGAGGAGAATGAAGGAGAAGGGATTGCAGCGTGACCATCCCCCCTGGGGGGGTGATTTTTCCCTTTCTGTCTCTATGTCTGTCTCTGTCTGTCTGGCGAGTGCACACGCCCTATAGCGAAAACCTCTCCAAAAAAAAAAATATATATATACATATTTAGGGCACAGGTGCATACATGCCTCAAATCCCAACAGGATGGAGAAATAGAAAATGGATTGCAGAGTGACATCCCATTAGGGGGTGTCTTCTACCTCTTCTATATCTTCCCAGAATCACCAGTTTGAAAGACACGCTGTGCAAAGGATAGATGTACGCATGTTCTCAAAATTACAAATGGAGAATGGAGGAGAAAGGATTGTGGCGTAGCCATGCCCCATGGAAGGCATTTTCTCACTTTCTCTCTCTCTCTCCCTGGTGAGCACACATGCCCTCTAGCAGACTGAAAAACAAAATTAAAAAAAGAGAAAGGTAAAACAGTATAAATAAGTGCTATACATGTGTAATAAACAAAGCACATAATATAATCAAGTAGGAGCAAATCGAACTATAGACAACATAGAAAAAATATTGCCAATTTCCATAGTGTTTAAAGAGTTGCTATGTCAAAAGGCTGATGATATTATATAGTGGTCAGGGCAGTCAGAAGTAATTAACACTTAGGGTCTGTATACTGAGGCTCATTGTATTTGGAATATCATATTGAAGCTTAGACATTTCACCAGCACTTAAAGTAAAGCAGAAACATTGGGAGAATATTTACCTTCTGATGTGGCTACAGTTTATGCTCAACACTAATTGCTAATATTTGTCATTTCACAGATTATTGATTGGTTGGTCTTCATTGCTTATTAAGATATGAGTTGTCAAGTATTTGCCAATACACTCAGTTGCTGAAAATGAAAAAGAAATTCCTTCAGAAAATTGCTCAAAATTCAGGTCGCAGTTATAAAACTGGGTCTCATTAACTAAAAAGGGTGTCTGTGATTCCAATGACTTTATTCTCCTATGTTATATTGTTTTAGTTAGAGATTTGTATGCTGTGTCTTACAACTGTATGTGATTTCAATGACTAACTTTAACTTTTCTGTTATTTTCCATTCCTAATTAAAAAAAAAAATTATTCAGTCTGCTGTTTCCTGGTGGTACAATTTCACTGCTGTTCCCTTCAGAGAACATTGCTTGAGTTTATTATGTATCGCTGAGTGCCAAGTGCTCAATTGCTTTGACTTGTTTTTAATTAGACTTAGTCTTAAATTCTTCAAAAAATTTTGGTCACACCATTTTTTAAGCCATGTAATTAAATTGAAAAAGATATTAGTTCATCTTTTATCAATAACCCTTGTAGCAATATATTCTAATTCATAGTAATATGGGAGTCTTGCCTCACAGCCTAGATGTTAAAAGAGAGACACCCACATGGTCAACTGTCATTTGAATCATGACCCCAGTGGCATGAAAAATGTGGTGCTTACATGCATGCCCCAAACATCGACAAATAGAGAAATGAAGAAGACATTGCAGCATGACCGTGACTATGCCCCATTTGGAATGCTTTTCTCTCTCTTTCTCTATCTCTCAGTCTGTCTTTGGCCAGTGTGTATACCTTTTGGCAATTAAAATAATAATAATAATGATAATACTGTAATAATGATTACTTCTGTACCCTTAATGCTTCCTGCCTCTCCATTACTAAGCATTATTAAACCAAGTTATATTGGTCTAAGAAAGCCTCTATACTCTTATACTTGAGCTCTTATAAACAAACCACAAGGTCACTTAGGAGTCTGCTTCCTTAACAAAGTGCCGAGTCACGGCCAATCTCATTAGCCATGCTTCAGTCACAGACAGCCCACCTTTTAAATAGTGTTCATACAGGTAAACACGAAATTATAACTAATCCAACTGCTTCTCTCTCTCATATCTCTCACTTCCTTTCCTTTTCCTTCTCATAAAAGCTGTTTGAACACAGGTACTTCACAGTTCCTCAGAACCATTCTAGGGCCTACCCAGTTCACAGCATTTTGGGTTCAATTAAACTCTGTTGAATTAGATATATACAAAGTTTTTCTTTTAACTCTATCTAAAATATTAATCACAAGATGCAAACTATACTTAGGTTTGAGTAGTTTCCATTCTATAAAGACAAGTAAGGTTAGTACTGGTACTTTTTATAATTCTTGAGTCAACACAAGAACTGCAAGTCTTCTAGGTTATTCCATATCATCATATTTCCACCTCAGTTCTTTTCTGTCCATTCTCCAATTTGACTCAGGATCTGATCTTAACACATCAAATTCTTTCACTATGCTTTTTGGAAATCAGATTGAATTAGTTTACTAGGACTACCATAGTGAAGTTCCACAAATTGCTTAAACATTAATTTTTTTCTCTCTGATTCTGGAAGTCTGAGATCAAGTTGTCCACATAGTAAATTTCTTATAGAATCTCTCTTCTTATCTATAGATAGTCATTTTCTGTATCTTCATGTGATCTTTCCTTTGTAACAATCTTGTGTCCAAATGCCCTCTTTTTGTAAGGATATCAATCATAACAGATTATATTTTAATTTAATTGTCTTTGAAAATCATACTTTAAATACAATCACAATCTGAAGTATTGGGAATTACACATCAACATTCGTGTTGTTTGGGGACAAAACTTAGCCCATTACACTTATATGAACAGTTTCTTCTCTACATATTTCATTTTTTTGTTATATATTTTTCCTTTTATTTAAAATTTTTTTTCCCATTTCATTTTCTTCCATATATTCAATCACATTATTATTTGTCTTACAAAATGGATGTTTCAACAGGTGAACATTTCTCCCTAGTACTGTTGATGAAACTACAAAATATCTTCAACAGATAATACCACACCTCTTTGTGCCATTAATTCCATTTATCTATTTTTATAATTCAAATCTAACTTTTTCCTAAAGTCATGGCTTTCCCACAGACTTTTTCTTTTGTTTTGTTTATTTGGTTTTAAATAGTGTTTATTGTACATAACTGTATATCTAATATAACCAAGAAACCTGGAAGTAGAGTAGTAATCTTTCTTCCCACACTTATGTCATGTTAGTACATAAAATATTGCAGTTTTGTATAGTATACCCTTTGACAGCCTACTCTAGAACTTACATTCCAACTATCTTCCACTAATTATAATCACCAGTGATTCCTACCATTTTCCACTGTCATATATCCCATCAATTTTCTTTCCATTTTATTCTTATTTATTTATTTAGAGAAAGATTGTTTGCTATAGGGCATGTGCACTTGTCAGAGACATAGAAAAAGAGAGACAGAAAGTGAGAAATTATCCCCTGGGGTGAGATGGGCACACTTCAATCCCTTCTCCATTCTCCTCTTGGGATTTTTTGGCATGTACACACACACACACACACACACACACACACACACACAGAGTGTGTATCTGCTGGGTCTGGGCCTCAAGCCACAGTGGACTGTGTGGGAGTCAAGAGATGTGACTATTATGCCATATGCTGGTCCCTGATTTTCTTTCCTTTGTAATCCAACTTAGTTCCCCCTTCCCTTCTGCTATACTAACCTGGCTACTCCCAACTCTGTGAAACTCAACTGTCTTCTGACTATTCCTCAACATTTGAGGGACCAGCAGTTAGCGTAATAGCTATGTCGCTGGACTCCCATGTAGTCTACCGCAGTTTGAGTCCCAAACATGGTGGCTTAAACTCACACCGGGCTCATGTGCATGCATGCCCAAGATCTCGAGAGGAGAAAGAAGGAGAAGGGATTGTGGCATGGCCATCCCTCCGAGGGGTGATTTCTCACTTTCTATCTCTCTGTCTCTCTCCGTCTTTCTGGTGAGCACACGCACCCTATAGAAAGAACCTTTCCAAAAAAAAAAAAATTGAGAAGATTAACAAGGCTGAAAGTGTACTCTATTGTGATAATGACACTGTTTTAAATTAATAACCCTAATTTGAAATGGTCCTTGTATTGCCAAGTATACTTAGTTTACTTGCTCGATTTTTAAAAACTATTATTTATTTATTTATGTTTATTTTATGATTTCTTATTTATATTTAATTATCATTCATCTTTATGTCTTTTCAAAATATGTCACAGTGTGTGATACTCAAATCAAGGATATTACCATATTCATGGTTTTCGACAAAGAACCTTACTTTTATGTTGTGCATCTTTGATTCTTGTTCTACGAGTTGTTTTTATTTTTTTGAGATATATACGTAAGACTGGCTTTTTTTAATCTCTGAACTGACGTTTCCATACTTTTATTTTTCTCCTTAAACCTCCTACAATTTCTTCATTATCTCACTTTAATCTGATAACTTTATTTTGTTGTTGTTACTTAAGTAATAAAAATAGAAACTATCAGAAGAAAATGATGGAGAAATAAATAACATGCTCCTCCTTCCTCCAAAGATGTTTATTTCTGAGACCAGGATATTATACATAATAAAAGTGACATTGCAGACATGGTCAAAGAAAGGATTTTGTGATGGAGAGATTATCCTAGATTATCTATGTGAGGCCAATTTGCTCTGTTTTTTTTAATTGCCAGATTACACCTGTGCTCACCAGAGAGAGAAAGAGAGGGAGAGAGAGGAGAGAAAGAGAGAAAATACTCTCCAGTGGTATGTGGTCATATTGCAATCCGTCTTTCTCCATTCCTTTATCCTGTCAGGATTTGAGCACATTTGCACATGCACTTGGAGTGCACAAGCAGCCAAGCTGGAATTGGACCCATGGTCAGTCATGTGGAACCTGACTTTGTACATATAACACTTAGCTGCTGCACTATAAAGCCACTTCTCATAAGATCTTAGAAAAGAATTTTGAGAGGGGTCAGATGCAGACAGTAGCAGACGCAAACAGAAAAGAAGAGGTTGGATTGAAGCCAAGGATTGGAGTGATGTGAGGAAGAATCTATGAGTAAGAAAATGCAGGGGGCTTCTAGAAGTTGCAAACAAAAAAAAAAACAAATTCTTTCTTGAAGCACCAGAAAGAAAACAGCCTTATCCATACTTTGATTTTAGATATTCTATTTCCATAATGGAAAGATAACAAACCTGTGTTGTTTTGAACCACTAAGTTGTGGTAGTTCCTTACAACAGCAATAGGAAGTAACACATAATCTTCATTATCTTTTGATTTTGATATCTTTTCAATGGCGTATGTCATATATTAAAATACGCTTACACTGCTAGATATTATTTCAAAATACTAAAGAGAAACCCTAGGTTGACACTCTTAAATTTCTTGCATTAAGGAGGAGAAAGATAGAAGAAGTAACACTACAGGGCATGATGGATGTTTTGGGGGTCTGACAGAGTTTGGATTTGACACTAAGTGTGACAGGGAACCACTAGATCATTTTAAGTGAGGGCATAATGTGATTTGAATTTTAAAATATCATCTGTCCTTTGTGTGTAGAAAAAATGAAAATAAAATAATATTGGCCTCAAGGAGATTGATAAAAGAGTTTTTGTGACAGTCCAGTAAGAAAAGATGGTGGTTTTGTTCTAGAGTGGTACAATTTATGTGGCAGAATAACAAACATTTACTGATTAGCAAGATTGTAGGGGAAGAGAAAATGAGAGAGGAAGTGTATGGAGGCTGAGGAGCTACATAGATATGCTCCCCAGGATCTCAGTGATGAGTTGCCCTGGGGACCCCCAAGAAGAGAACAAGGTCTTACTCATTTTTTGAAAATCAGGAGCAGAGGTAGGTGACAATGTGATATGGCACAGTAGACCCTTGAATCTCTATACTCAGAGTAGATTTCAAAAGAATTATCAGAGTCCCAAATTAATACTTTATTTCCCCCTCTTTCTAGCCTCAATTTTATCAAAACATAGACTTCATGCTTTGATCATGGACTATTCAACATATTATTAAAGACTATTTGGTTACTTTTTAGTGTATTTGTCTGTATCACTGAATGCCAGACTCTTAAGGTTCTCATCATGTTATATTTAAGTTATGACATTAACCATAACTTGTTCTCTTATCAGACTTGTAAGACCTCTGAAATCTTGATTGAAATAAATGAGGTCATTAAGTCCTTCCAGTTTGAATGAAAATACAGTGATTCTTAGCTAAGTTCCCCATACCAGGCTCTAATGCATGTGACCAAATAGAGGTCAGACAACGCAGCAAGTCAGTTTCCTAATCGGCCAGTTGTCAAGCTCCTGATGGAAGACAGGTACTTTGGAATTAAATCTACACAGCTTTGGCTTACCTGTTTTTCAATATTTCATAAATGGAAGAGAATATGGTCAGGAGATTTACAAACTAAAAATAAAAAGCTATTTTTTTTCTCTTAGCTGAACATGAGTATAAAAAATGTGAATAGACTGAACATACTTGCAGGATCTCATGAATTTTAAAATTGTTTAAGGAACTAAAAAAAAAAGCTATTTTTTTCTATTAGTTGAATATGAGTATAAAAAATGTGAATAGACTGAACATACTTGCAGGATCTCATGAATTTTAAAATTGTTTAAGGAGAATCACTCTAAGGTCAGCCATTTATGGACAAAATTTTTAAAAACGTTTACAAATAGAATTAAATTAGATGATCAGGTTTATTTCTAATCAGGGTGAAATTTAAGAAATATAGAAAGGTTATAAAATCAGAAATCGCTTGGTGGAGAAACAGCAGTTTTTAGTGTTGGATTTAAAGAGTATTGGAGTTGGCAGGTATGGTGATTAAAGGCACTGGAATCCCACATGGTCTACCATGGTTTGAGTCCTGGATCTAGTGGCTTGTTTTCTCTATCTCTCTCTGGTTAAAATAGAAAAATAACAATAATAAATAAATAATTCTTTAAAGAGTGGGTATTATCTGATATCTATTTCTAAGGAAGATAAGACAGACTTCATTTGTCATGGATTAACTTTTTTCTTTTATTTTTATTGGACTTTGTTTTTAGTTAAAAATACTTCTTTCAGCATCACCAGAAACCTTACCACATTTCAAGGAACTTGATGAAACAATAATTAGAAATAAACTGTTGGAAGGTGTGGTGTAGTCGGTATAAGCATTTTTGGAAGGAATTTATAAGAATATAAATAAGAAGCTACTCTTTGAAGTTTTAGACCATAGTGAAAAAATAGTGCTAGGAATAATTTCTAACTGTTGATTATGATGCAATTCTGGATCTACAACCTCTGGAGAAATGTATCAAACATGCATTGAGTAAGAGTTTCACTAAGAAGACATTCTAAGTTTTTCTGAAAATGCTTCTATATTTAATTTATAGCTCCAACAAAGATTGATTCCAGTTTGGAAGGACTTTGAGGAGGGCATTATATTGTGCTATGGCAGGGGAAAAGAACATTATAACTTGCAATAGTCAAAAATATTTTGGCAGCCAACTGTGATACTCCACTCGTTTAAAGTGGGCTATCTCAGACATTTTTAAGAACTCTCTGTGGAGAGAATACTACTTTCAGTGTGAATAAGATGATTGCTTAACTTAGGGTCCCTTGGCAATGTGAGGTTGGACAAAACATTGGGTGTCAAATGTTGGTGACTGTAATGAGAATTTATTGTTTCTCAGAAATGAACAAAGGATGCATGCTTCTGGCCCCAATATCAGACTAGGACCAGCTTTTTAATGGGGCACTGAGAGTCATCTGGAAAGGTGAAGAGGACAACAATATGTAGTTTTGTAATTACTCCCTCCAGAAAAATAAACAGATAATCAAAACAAACAAACAAACAAGAAAAAACAAAATTAGCAGTCCTAGTTTATGCAAACCAAGTCTTTCCTTCACTGGTGTTCTCTTTCACTATGGTCAATTAGCAAAAAGGCTACTGGGTCCAGCTGAATAGTATGGGAAAAAGCAGATATTCAAGTAAGGATATAAGTAAGATATAGAAGAGCAGCTCTACCTGTGAGGATATCAAATCCCACACATCAGTAGGATATTCTCCAGAGAGTGAGTCTCAACCTGGGGAAATTTTGCCTTATTCCCACCAAGAAGGCATTTAGCAATGCCTGGTGACATTATTCATTGTCACAATTTGGATGTGGATGCTACTGACATCTGGTAGATAGAAGTTAGACTACTGTTAAATATCCTACAGTGCACAGAGCATTCCCCTCACTAATATTTCCGATAGTGCTGAGGCTGAAAAACCAGTTAGCTATGAGAGTTGTTAGTACTAACCCCAAATATTCCCCCAAATAAATCTCCATAAAAGGAGTGATGATGGGACAATGGGAGGTAATATATTCTAGAATTTTATCATTCATTTACTTCAAATGAGAAGAATGAGAAGACTATTTTCACCTACCAAAGGAGGCAGTGAAAAGCACTATTTCATACACAAATAAAGCACATTTAGAGGGAATTAAGACTACATAATACTGGGGCCAGCAGATGGCATGGTAGTTGAGTTGCTTGGCTCCCACATGGCCCAGTGTGGTTCACTTTCTTTCTCTCTCTCTCTCTTTCTCTCTCTCTCTGATAAGTACATATGCCCTATAGAAAATTTGAAATAATGATAATGATTAATAAAATTAAATAAATAATTATTTAAAAATTTTACAGACTACATAGTGCCTAGAAATTTTGTTTTTAGACCTCTACAGGCACTATCTGTGCAATGTCCTTGTGGTTATGGATCATTTAGTTGATTATTCCATGCATATCTCTCTGTTAGGTATTTGACAAAATAACAAATCTCTTCTTTTTCTGTGGTTGACCTAATTTTCAGCTATTTTAAATAAGCCACGAGCCAGATATTTAGGACAATAGAAAGCTAGCAAACCAGTGAATCATCTGTTGTCTGGACATACTATTCTCTGTTGGAGCCAAGGATTGATAGAGAGGGCAGCCAGTTCTTACTTCATTACATCATTGGAGGCAGTTGCAAAGGCAAGTCTCTGGTTTTTTAAACTATAGCAGTAGATAAAATCTTTCACATATTTAGACAAAAATTCCCATGTAAACTTTGTAAACTTTAAATGTTTTGTTTAATTTAACATGATATTAGTCTTTCTGAGAAAGATATATGCAGATTTTCTGGGTGCAAGCTTGAGAATCAAAGCTCAATTTTATAATTTAATATTTTCATCCTTTTTCCAAGATTTACAAAAAGAAATAAATACATGGTATGTGTTAAGAAACCATTGTCTTTCAAAGATTTGAGGCAAGGATTTTATAGGCCATGTACCTGGAATCAAAAATCTTAATTTTGGGGGCCAGCAGATTGTGTAGTGGTTAAGGCCACTGGACTTCCCACATGGCTAACCGCTGTTTAAATTCTGGACCTGGCAGCTTGCTTTCTTGTTTTCTCTCTTTCTCTCTGTCCTTTTTAGGTCAAATTAAAATAAATCAATAAAGTTAAATAAGATAATGTTTTAAACAAACAAACAAAAATCTTATATTCTGGATGTAGCTATTGTGGTGAATTTTTTTCTGGGTTTATATTGGTTAAATTCATTCATAACAATGAATATGTATTGCAATATGGCTAGAGCAAGTGTTAAGAAAAAGCACTGAAGAGTTGTCCCTATGGACTAGTGGTTAAGGGAGCCAGATCCCACATGACTAACCATGCAGTTTGAGGATCAGACTCAAAGGCTTGAGAAACACACCAGGCATATCTGTGCGTATGCCCCAAATTCCCAAAATAGAGGAAGATGAAGAAGAGATTGCAGCATTACCATGCCCAATGTTGTGTATGGGGAGATGCTTTCTCTCTCTCCTATTCTTTCTGTATCTTTCTTATGAGTGTACATGCTCTCTAGTAATTTTTTTTAAAAAGAAAGGCATTTGCTATCCCATATTTTCTCTGAGTGACTGAATATATTTAAGAAAACTTTTATAAATATGTTAGAAATGGTCCATAAAAACAAAAAGTCCTTAATTTAAGTATAGATGGTAACGTGAAGTCTGGACCTAAGTAATCATTTAAGTCTTACAGTGTAGGCAGTAAAGCAAAGGATATAGACTTACTTTGGAATATAAGAGACCTTCAAAAACTTCATTGAATGTGTGTATTATGAAAAAACTATGCATAGATTTCAAAATTTTTTATACCATAGTAAGTTGGTACTTTTATTTTTCCATAAGCTTTTTGAAGTGCCCTTGTTTATGTGGCAAATAAATTTCTTAAACATTGGGCAGGATTTATTTGGAGATTTGAAGAGTTTGTGGTGGTCAGATGTTCATAGATGAGATGCAATTTGAGATGTTTAGAGATGAGGGTTTCTTGCTGTTCTACAATGAGCTATATATGAAAGAGGTAGATATGGGTTGGAGATAGAGATGATAAGTTCAGTTTTAGTCATATTGAATTTGATTATTTTGTTCAATATCTAAGTCATGACATCTGGAAGACAGTGTGAAAGACTTATCTGAATGTCAGGACAAAGATCTAAACTCTAGATACACCAGAGATAGTGATAGAAGCCTTGGGGATGGATGCTGTCATAGAGTGGGTGCAAGAAGGGAGTGGAGTGAAGGTTTGATTAATACTTTTAATATTTGATTATATTTATTTTATTTTGATTTGTTTGATTAATATTATTCAATACTGGTCTTGACTTGATTAATACTTGAATAATACTGGTCTTGAGTAGTATTGACTTTTATAACTCAGGAGGAAGACAGGGACCTAAACATGAAGTAAAAATAAAAAGGAAAGTAAAGGAGACAAAAAGAAGAGGAGACTCCAGGATCAAGGGTGTCCAGGGAAGAAAGCAGTTCAAGAAATAAGGAGTAGTTCTATAGCGTCAAATGCTATGTAAAGGTCAATTAAGGTCAAGACTAAGTGTCCATATGATCTGGCAAAAATTAACACTAACTTTTTTTTTTTTTGAGAGGTTTTTGCTACAGGGCGCGTGCGCTCGCCAGATAGACTGAGAGAGACCGAGAGACATCGCCCATCGCCCCCCCCCCCCAAGGAGGGATGGCCATGCTGCAATCCCCTCTCCTCCATTCTCCTCTCCAGATCTTGGGCATGCATGCACACGTGCCCGGCATGAGTTTTAAGCCACTGGGTCCGGAACACGAACCGCAGTCCACTATGTGGGAGTCCAACATCACAGCCATTACGCTAATTGCTGGTGCCCAACACTAACTCTGATAGGAGAAAAGTAGATGGATGAGGAAGGAGGCCAGAAGAGTAAATGTTAAGTGAAGAAGAGAGTACAGCATGCACACACAACATTTAAGAGATTATAAAGGGCAGTGAGAATTAAGAGAGTCATTTTAAAGGAATAGGGAAACCAGGAAAAGTGATTTAGTTTGGGATATAATTAAATATGCTAAGTGTTTATGGGGAAGAACCAGTATAAATGGTGTACTGAAGACATAAAGAGGAATAAAATATTTAATGAGAAGCTGGGGAAAGGATGGAAGTGGGTAGATTGAAATGCCTAAAACAACCCAAAAACTAATAGCAAAATGAATAAAATCAAAAGCCAAGGTGCTTTTGAATTTCATGCAATATTTTTTTGTTTGTTTGTTTTTGAATACAATGTCCTGAATATTGTTAGGGTCTGACATTATCTTAAATCTGAACTTAAGAGGCAATCCTGTATTTACCTAATTTCCCAATCATGGATAGAAGATTAAATATAATAAGAGACATTTTACATTGTAATAAGATGTGGTTTAGGTTTAGGTTTCAGGGAATAAAGTTATCAGAAAATCTCTTCTAGCAATTTCTATTTTTTTTTTTTTTCACGATGTGAGAAATAGGCCACTGGCTAGAAGAGAGGCATGGCAGAAGTGTCAGATTTGAAAGCATATGGGTGGTTTGATATACCTGCTGTGAAATGTAGGGGAAGACATATATTAGTAAAATATAGAATTATCTCCAGGAACATCAAGAGCTTCATTGACATCAGAGACCTTGAATTGATAAAGGTACCAATCCATGCAGATTCGTGCCACTAATCTCCCAAGGAAGTTCAATTGGCAAATGGAGTTGCCAATACTGAGCAGAAGTTGATGAAAGTACTGGACCATGTAGTCTAAGCTAGACAGAGAAGGCAGTTAAGGGAACAGAGGGAGAAAGTAGAGTAGTCAAAGAAAAGAATATGGTATGAGGATTATAAACTAGGTAGGAATAACTGAATGAATGAGCTAAAAAGAGATTGTGATATGAGAGTGGATTTTTTTTTTTTTTTTGGAGCCGTTTTTGCTAAATGGCATGTGTGCTCGCCAGAAAGACAGAGAGACGGAGAAGCAGAAAGTGAGAAATCACCCCCTGCCAGGGGGGATGCCGACGCTGTAATCTCTTCTCCTCTCAGGATCTTGGGCACGCACGCATACGTGCCTGGCGTGAGTTTAAGCCACCAGGTCCAGGACTTGAACCACGGTCACTACATGGGAGTTCAGCGACATAGCCATTAAGCTAACTGCTGGTCCCAAGAGTTAGCGTATGTTTGATTTTAACATGTTAGCATAGATGTTTGAATTTAATATTACCAAGATAAAGATTTCCTGGCTAGTGTGATGATTAATTTCAATTTTGAGCCATGAGAATAGAAACTGAAAAGAAGAGGAGGTGAATCTTACTGTAAATAAGAACTTAAAACTTTAAAAGACCTTAGGGAATGAAATATAAGGAGTATGCAAATGTTTCTTTTAATCTAAGTGGACTATGGTATGGGTGAATGTGCATTCTCTTCTTTGGAGCACTACTAGACACTTTTCTCTTTGTTTTTTGGAGAGATTTTTCTTCACTATAGGGTACGTGTGCTCAACAGGAAGACAGAGAGAGACAGAGAGACAGAAAGTGAGAAATCCCCCCCAGGGGGTATGGCCGCACCACAATTCCTTCTCCTCCATTCTCCTCTTGGGATCTTGGGCATGCACGCACACATGCCTAGCATGAGTATAAGCCACCAGGTCCAAGACTTGAACCATGGTCAACTACATGGAGTCCAGGGACATAGCCATTATGCTAACTCCTCATCCCAGAGCACTACTACACTTTTAACAAGAAAGCATTCATGGGAACCAGCAGTTAGCGTAATGGCTATGTTGCTGGACTCCCATGTAGTCGATCGCAGTTTGCGTCCTGGACCCGGTGGCTTAAAACTTACGCCGGGCGCATGTGCGTGCGTGCCCAAGATCCGTGGCTTAAAACTTACGCCGGGTGCACGCGCCCTGTAGTGAAAACCTCTCCAAATAAATAAATAAATAAATAAATAAATAATTAAAGCATCCATAACTCAGTTGATTAAAATTAAACTTTTATTTTGTACTTTTGTAATTATCCTTGTCATCAGTTTTCCTGACTGACTCTCCTCTAAGAAATAATTTAGGGACTCAGGTATCTTCCAGTTATGGCTCTGCTACCATCTCATCAGGTGACTCCCAAGGCTTCCATGGGACGGTCTCTAGTGAAGGCAACAGGAAAAATATTTATATATATATATATATCTTTTAGAAAATTGCAGATAAGAAGCTTTATGAGCCAGGACTGGAAGCTGTACTCAAGGCTTTCTCTTACATTGCCCTGGTCAAATGCAGTCACATGGCCACACCTGACTGCAAAGCCTGCTAGGCCATGTGCCCTGACTATGTGGCCAACAAGAAAAGAAGACAGGTTTTCATGAATAGAGTACTAACCCAGCCTGTGCCACTGATGGCTTCCATTTAGGAGGGTTTCAGGGGTCATGATGTTTTTAAGGACAGATCATTTTAAGACAAGGTGTTAGAAAAATTTTCAAGTGAAATCAGAGAAGGTCAGGGAGAGAGAGAGAATCCAGCAAGCCAGGTTAGGAGAGAGGAAACAGATGTACAGGACAAGAATATGGGATGGCAGACACCTGGACATATTTACATGCTGTGTGGCCATTAGTAACTCAGAGGTGAAGTTGCATTTGCTAACAGAGTTTTCAGAGAAATTAGTCATGCTCCATCGACTTGTTTCTAGGAACCAGAGCAATCTGGGCATGGTCATTTTTGATCAGTAGGCTGGTCTTCTAACCTTCTAGGCAGTGTAGTACAGGATCCAGAGTTAAAAGTTCTGGGCTCTGTGCTTCTGAAGTATTTTCACATAACTGTACAATCTCTTAGTGTCCATTTTTTTTGTAATATAGTGTATTGTACTTTATTATAAAAATCCAGTTTTATTGTGATGAGTTCCTGGGCTATTTTCCTTTTCTGATATGTATATCTTTTAGACTCCTCAGATTATGTAAGTATATAATTTATAGATGATTAAATGACATTTGTGTGATTTCTACAAAAGGCCTTCTCAGAGTCAGAAATGTAACCTCCTATTACAATTTTGTTCCATGGGAACATAAGATGTGAGTAGTATTATTTTCAATAGCAATCCCTTTTTCTGAAATTTAATCTGTAATAAGTTTGAAGACTCTCTTTAGAGGATGATATGATATGTTAATAAATACTATTATAAAGAAGGTAAAAATTTAAGTATGAGGCAAATTACTAGTAATACTTCTGTTAAAAGTTCTTAGTTGGGGTCAGCTAGTGGTATGGTGAAGGTGACTGAATTCCACATGGTCAGCTACATGGTTCCAGTCCTAGACTTGGCTTGAGAAACACACTAGGTATGTGTCCTTGCATGCCCAAAATCTTGAAAGGAGAAGAGATTGAGGTATATACATCCCTCATGGGGAGTGTTTTCTCACTTTACCTCCTCTCTCTATAGCTCTCTTCCTTGTATGCATTTGAGAATGAACAGGCCCTCTGGCAAAAAAAAAAAAAAAAAATTAGTTAAATGAGAGAAGTTCTCAAGAGTTTTTCAAGAGTTTTTTTTTTTTTTTTCTGTTGTCGTTTAATCTGTTTGCTTGTTTTTTATTCTCATAGGAGAGATTTCAAAGACTCCTATAATATACCTAGCATATTTGGATTTAAATAGCATCATACATTTTTGATAAATTAAAAAATTAATGCTTCAAATGGACTAATATACAGTGTATACATGCTAGGTACATTTGTTTTACAAGCTGTATTGATATACAGTGGTTGAATGTATAAAAACTAATAAAAATAAATTAATAAAAATGTATGCTTCATTTATTAATTCATTTTTCTCATCAGTCACTCTGGGATTTCTATGCTTATGATGCTGTGCACAGATGAGCCTCTTGGAGCTTATTTTTTTGCTAATTATGGAGAACAGAGAACTAGACAACAACAAACCATTAAGAATATATTATTTTTATTTATTTTTCATGTACAGTTAATCACTGTACATCTTTACAATGTACAACATAATTTTTCCCAGCATGAATACAATGAAGAACATAATTTTTTTTAAAAAAAGGGTTTATTCAATGTCCCAGAGGCAGCCATTTTCTAAATTTTTGGTGAATAATTACTAAAAGTTCCTTTTCCCAAAACTTATATTGCATACATCAAGAAGGGGACTTCGTGCAACACGTGAAATTGATCTGAAAAACTAATAAAGAAAAAGAAGAAGAAAGAACTCACAAGTGGTAGGGTTTATGTCTATCTCTGATAAAAGCCAGAGAATGACATTTATCCAGGTCTGTGATGTCTGGTGTGGAAGAGAGAGAAAGACACTATTCCAGGTTCCAAAAATAAAAAGAAGTAGAATAGTTGACTTTGAAACTACAGGTGGCTACAATGGTGTGTTATGTAGACTATAACCTGCTTATAGAAATTTATCAAATTTTCAATTATTTTGTCAGCTGGATGCAAAACCACTGGTAACAAAATCAACCATGACTGGAAAACTGACATGATACAAATGTTTAAAAATTATACAAATTACAAAATAATCATCCTCCCAAATATATATTTTCATCTTCTTCAATCATTTTCTTCTTCAAATTTCTTCTCAAAACAAAATATTTTATTGCAACAGTGTGTGTATGCTCACCAGAGAAAGAGAAAGAGAGTGCAAGTCCCTCCATAAAACATGGTCATGACACAATCCTTTTTCCTTCATTTTTTCATTTCTCATGAATTTGAAGCATGCCTACACAGTTTCCTGTTTTTTTAAGCCATGAGAGCTGGAATTTACTCTATAGTGGGCCATATAGGATCTAACTTTCCATGCACAGGGCTTAATTTCTACACTACAGGATCAGCCCTTCAATATTTTTACTTTATCTGCTAGGAAGTATAGCTGGCCTTAGTAGATTTCTGGCTGAACTTGGATTCTTCTTTCTTTGTAGTAGCTGATGTTCATGATCTATGCATTACCTTGTCCATATAGTATGATTCCATAAATACTTATTCAAAGAATGGAAGTAACATAGAGGGGGAAGCTATGCCTACATAGCCAGTAAAACCTACAGTTCTATTACCCCCACAGATATATTTCTAAATGTCATTTTAAAAGAATCAATAAAATAAAAGCTGTAGGAAAAAATAGATTATACACAATATGATAATGTATTTTCATACAATAAAAAGAATAAAATGAATACTGCTCTTATAAGACCTAGATAAAGAGAAAAGATAAATCTTAAAGTATATATATATATATTCAATAGACTCAAAACCAGTGCAAATCAGGATAATTAGAAGAAGCTACAAAGCTAAAGCTCGTTTTTAGTTGACTTGCTATACACACAATATCTTCAGAGAACCACAGAAACAGCTGAGGAAGCACATCTAATATGTTGGAAGGCCACAAGATTGGGAACTGTCTGGGAACAATAAAACACTAAGCAGAGAAGTGAATAGAAGGATGCAAAACAGAGCATTTGGCACTGAAGCTCCAAAACAGAAAGAGAGAAAGAAAGGGAAAGAAAAAAAAGAAAGAGAACATTAATTTACAATAGCAGATAATTATAATACTTAAATCTAGGACATGCTAAGGAAAAATTGGTGTTTTATGAGTTGAGCTGATGAAAACATAGACTTGGTTTTCATTTAGATTTTTAAGGATAATTTTATTTCTACAGGTATATGCAAGGAGGCTACTTATTTATTTATTTATTTATTTATTTATTTATTTAGAGGATTTTGCTATAGGGTGCGTGCGCTCGCCAGGAAGACAGAGAGAGACAGAGAGACAGAAAGTGAGAAATCACTCCCCAGGGGGCGGGATGGGAGGATGGCCATGTCACAGTCCTTTCTTTTCCATTCTCCTCTCGGGATCTTGGGCATGCACGCACATGTGCCTGGACATGGGAGTCCAACGACATAGCCATTACGCTAACTGCTGGTCTCTCAAGGAGGCTTTGTGTAAAATTTTCAGTATGAAAATTTTATTATAGTTGAGAAATTTCAGATACCTAGAAAACCATGTAGTCAAAACATTTTTACTTTTGCCTAAAATTACACTTACTCTTTTTTATTGCAGTAAAAAACAAATAACGGAAAATTTAGTCTTATCCATTTTTATAAGTAAATACAGTAGTGTTACGTTATCAAGAAATGCTTTTTGCAAAACTGAAACTCCTTATTCATTTGACACTAACTCCCCTTTTCTTTCTCCTAATTCCTGGCATCAACAATTCTACTTTCTAAGAGGTTACCTTTTAGCTGCTTTATGTATTGGAATCATGCAGTATTTGTGTGACTGAGTTACTTCACTTAACTTAATGTTCTCAAGGTTCATTTTAGATTTTCTGCTTTTTAAGGTTGAATAATATAAGATTGTATGCATATTCCGTATCTTCTTTATGTATTCACCCATTAATGCACATTTAGGTTGATTCCACCTCTTGGCTGTTATTAGAAACGCAGCAGTGGACATGAGTGCCCAATATCTCTTTTGAGATACTATAGGCAGATTAATAATTTATTTTGATGTATACATGTGTATATTGGAACAATATAAAACATAACTTAAAAAGAGCCCAGACTGTGGCTTCAATACTCCCTCATGAAAGCAATGTAATGTGGAGGCAGGGGTAGATGAGTTCAATGCTCAGATAGTAGTAAACTATTGTTTTTGGAATTGGAATCAAAGGGCAAAACTGCACAGGAACAAAGATTGTCGAATTGTGCAAAGTTTCTTAGGTAATTCTTTAAGCTGCTTTCAAAAGAATTAGTATCCTGAATTAGTCTTTCTTATCCTCTCTGGTTGTTTGATGAAATTTCTAGGATGGGGATTTAAGACAATTACATTTCTTTGGAAAGAATTTGAGTAGTGAGGAGTGAACTTCTCCTTGCAGGCATGATATTTTCAATCCTACCAACAGTGCACAATGATTTCACTTTTTCTGCATTCTCACCAGCACCCATTTTCTGTTATTGTTGTTGTTGTTTAATGGTAGTTATTCTAACAGGTGTCAAGTGGTTACTCATTGTAGTTTTGACTTGCTTTCCAGATTAGTGATGTTACCATTTTCTTTTTTAGACTTGTTGGTTATTTGTATTGATTCTTTGGAGAAATATCTACTTGAGTCCATTCTCTGTTGTTTATTATTTTCCTATTGTTAAATAAGAAGATAGAGTATTAACCCCTTACCAAATATATGACTTGCAAATATTTTCTCCAACTCCATAGGTGGCTTTTTCACATGGGTGATTGTTTACAGTGTATAAGTTTTTAATGTGTTATTACTTTTTATTTTGTTTTAATTTGTTCACTTGCACATGCACTCATCAGAGGCAGAAAGTTAGAGAGACAGAGAGGGAGAGAGTCAGAGAGTAGGAAATTCCTCCCCGTCTCCCAGAGGTATGGTCATGTCATAATCTCCTCTCCTCCTTTTTCTTTACATTGTTGGAAACACATGCAAACATGTCCAGTATAATTTTCAAGCAGTTGCATCCAGGACTTGAACTGCACAGTTGTCCATGTCAGACAGCTGTTTTAACCTCTATGCCAGCTACTGGTCCAATGTACTACTTTTTAATTATACTTCTGTTGTGTGAGATTTGATGTCATATTCAAAAAATCATTTTCAAATCCAATGTCCATTTTGAATTATTATATGATATAGTGAGGTTTTATTTTTGGGCACTCCATTCTATTTCATTCGTCCATATGACTATTTTATACTAGTGACAAACTGTTCATTTGTTTTATTAAAAAAGAACCATGGGGACCAGCAGTTGGCATAATGTTTATGTCGCTGGACTCCCATGTAGTCGACTGCAGTTTGTGTCCTGGACCCAGTTGCTTAAACTCACACTGGGTTCTTGTGTATGCCTGCCAAAGATCCCAAGAGGAGAATGGAGGAGAAAGGATTGTGGCGTGGCCATCCCCCCTGGGGAGTGATTTCTCACTTTCTGTCTCTCTGTCTTTCTCTGTCTTTCTGGTGAATGCATGTGCCTTTCAGCAAAAAAACTATAAAAAAAAATAATTTATTATTTTTATTATTTATTTATTTATTTATTTTTTGGAGAGGTTTTCACTATAAGGCGTGTGCGCTCACCAGACAGACAGAGAGAAACAGAGACACAGAAAATGAGAAATCACCCCCCAGGGGGGATGGCCACGTCACAATCCCTTCTCCTCCATTCCCCTCCCGGGATCTTGAGCACGCACGCACATGTGCCA
Source organism: Tupaia belangeri chinensis (assembly GCF_000334495.1). Classification (NCBI taxonomy): domain Eukaryota; kingdom Metazoa; phylum Chordata; class Mammalia; order Scandentia; family Tupaiidae; genus Tupaia; species Tupaia belangeri. The sequence continues at coordinate 1,553,355 of NW_006160175.1, forward strand.
GGTGTGAGTTTAAGCCACCGGGTCCGGGACTTGAACTGCAGTCAACTACATGGGAATCGAGTGACATAGCCATTACGCTAACTGCTGGTCCCTAGTTTTATTATTTTTAAATCTGTTATATGGCACATGTGTTCACAAGAGAAAGACAAAGTAAAAAAAGGCAAGCTGCCAGGTCTGGGACTTGAACCATAGTCAGCCATGTGAGAGTCCAGCACTGTAACCACCATGCAATCTGCTGGCATAGAGTACCATACTGTTTTGAATATTGTAGCTGTGTATTAAGTTTTGAATTTGGGACATGGGACGATTTCATCTTTGTTTTTCTTTGTCAAAAATGTTTTGTCTATTCGCAGTCCCTAGAGATATCATATATATTGTAGTGTTTATATTCCTCAAGGGGGAACAACACTATCGGGATTTCTGTAGGGACTGAATTGAATCTGTGAATTATTTTGAGAGTTCTGGACATTTAATAATATTAGGTCTCCCAATACATGAACACTAAATTTAATTTATTCTTAATTTAAGACCACCATTATACGTGTTTTATTCGTTAATTACTCCCAAGAGTAATTGTTCTCCCACTTTTTTTTTCAGTTTTACTAATACAGAATGTGGAAGGACAACTGGAAAGTCAACCAAAATCATTTTGATGCAAATGGAAGAATATTGACCACATTTACTTAAATGCTGCTATGGAGTTTTTTCTATTTGTTTTGTGTAGTTGTCATGTTTACCTTCCAGAGACTATTAGCAAAATTTTTACTATCAACTACTGATGGAAACCTACTCTAATCCAACGTACAAATGAAGAAATTAAAGCTCAATGTGTTTGGTGAGATATAGAGAAAATATATGTAGATAGAGAGCCTAAAATAATAAGGCAAAATGTTTGCAGTTGAGTAGAGGAGAAAATCATCTTAGATTAAGAGTGCTTGGGAGACTACTGTCTAAGGAAGTGAAAAATGAGCTACAAAATGGAAAATGTGAAAAAGCAAATCACATAAATAGTGTGATTATCCCAGAGTCCACTCCTCTTTTTCTATACTTATCACCTAATTTCCTTTTCTGAAAATATACTGAACTGCAAATTCTGTGATGGAACTGACTGGAGGCAAATTAGATATGAAGTTGTCTGCAATGAAGATTAGGAGAAAGAATGCATACAAGAATGCATGAATTACATGAGTGAATAGTTTTCCAGTGCCTTTTCCACACTGACCAACTCTGTGAGTGTTTGTTTTTAATTGACAAGGGAGTGCACGTGTTTGCCAGAGAGAAAGAGAAAGAGAAATATCTTCCCCCTGACAATGGGGTATGGTCACGCTACAGTTCTTTACTCCATTTCTCCCTCCCGTCAAGATTTTGAGCATGCACACATGTGAACCTGGTGTGTTTTTCAAAATTCCAGAGCTGAGATTCCAACCTCAACCTGACATGTGAGATTGTGCTTATTTAACTATTCAGATATGGGTCAACCACAAACTGGGAGATTTTAGAACACTCACTTGGTCCCCGAAATGCTTAAATGCCATATTAAGTTGAGCTTAGAGACTTATTTCTCCTTTTCAATACTCTTTCAAAATGCCGGATGTTATTTTCCTTAATAGGTACAGGTCCATGTTGTATCATGACTGTATTCTGAATGTTCTCTCTAACAGATCTGTACTTGTACACCAACAGATATTTTCTACTCCCTTCTCCCTGCTGGTGTTGCTCATCTCCCATTATTTAGGTTGAAAAGGCTGAGCCCTCATTACCCAGCCTTGACGGAAGCACTCTGGTAAATGATTTCATCTTAGCTAACAAGGTGCAAAAGGTGAGATTCTAGGAAAATTGTCTTCCTTCATAAAATACTCACAAAGAGAATCTCGTTGCTCTTCCTTCCAACTTTTGAATATTGTCATGTGAAGATGTGATTCTTGAAGCTGCTATAACCTTTTTGTAAAGAACTAGAACAGGACCTCTGACATTACTGAATTGCTGAGTTAACTAAACTTACAGTCATGCAAGACCAGACTTCCTGTTATATGAGACATGTTCATGGATCTCTCTGCCATAGTATAACAAATAGGCAAAAACGTTCTAAATGATAGTTCTACTACCTAATTGTTAAGGTAACACAGAGCTTTGAAATCAGGCCTCTGTGACCTTAGATGAGTTTTCTAACCTTGGCGTATCTCTTTTTTTGTTGTACTTAGTGCGTGAATAGTAACAATAACTGTGTCATAGGCTTGTGGTAATGATTTAGTAAAGCAAAATGCATAAAGCACTTACACTGGCACAGATGAAGAGCTCAGTAAACTTGATTTGATCTTCTCTGTTATTTTATTGTCTATACTCTGTTTATCCTTTAATCTTCTATTCTACTTTTCCTTTAATCTTCCATTCTCTTCACCAATTCCTTCTGCAACCTACATCAATCAGTCTCTTTAACCCCACTATCCATGCCCAAGTTACCAGTAACCTTCACAATAATAAATCTAATGGCCAATTCTTGGTTCCATTTTATTTGACATATCATTAACATTAACATTAAATAGTTAATCACTCTTTACATTAACATTAAATAGTTAATTACTCTTTCCTAAAATATTTTCTTCATTTGGCTTCCAAGTTCACTATGTTTATTTTAGTTTTTTTTTTTTTAACTTAAGAATTATTTATTTGAGGCCAGCAGGTGACACAGTGGTTAAGGGCACTGGACTCTCACATGGCCAACGGCAGCCGACCTGGTGGCTTGCTTTCTCATTTTCCCTCTCTCTTTCTCTCCCTCTCTCTCTCTCACTCTTGCTCTCATTCTCTCACTTTCTTGCTGTGTCCCTCACTGGTCAAATTAAAATAAATCACATGTATTCACTAGAGAGAGCCAGAAAGAGAGAGGGAAAGTGAGAAAGCAAGCCACCAGGTCAAGGTCTTCAACTGTGGTCAGCTATGTGGGAGTACAATATTCTAACCGCCACGCCACCTACTGGCCCCTTTAGTTTTCTTCACTCTCTCTAACTATTGTTTCTAACTTTGTTTCTTCTGTTTCACATCTTTGTTTCTGAAACCTCCCCAACAATACACACAAAAAAATCCACAGGAAAACAAAACAATCATCCCCCCACAACAGAAACATGTTCCTATCATTGCATTTCTTATTTCAGTTCATGGAAAATCTTTAGCTTAACTGTCCAGATATAAATAACTTGTAGTCAGCCTGAACTACAAACGTCATCTCAAATTTTATATATTATCTATAAACACATCCAATTAATCGGCTGTATCTTCAGTCAATTCACACAAAAAAAATACTTAACCAATAAATTATCATCTCAGGTTTGAATAACTTTCTCTGCCCTTACCCTGCTATTCTATTTTCAATGCAGGGACTAGAGTGATTTTTATTAACAAGTGAGGTGAGCATGCCAGCTTTATGCTAAAAACCACTTCCATGCCCAATCAGAATTAAAGTCAAAGTTCTTACAATGATCCCTTTAATGCACACCCAATAGCTTCCCAGTCTTGCATCTTACTGTTCAACCCTCAGTACTTCATACCTTGAGTATTTAAGACATATGGCTCTCAGGACCTTCCCTTAGCTACTGCTACACTCTGTTCTCCCATTTCTGTAACTCTTTAATGAAATGATAACCTCTGAATGAAATTTCCCCTATCTAAAAAGTTCAACTCATCTCTACTTACCCGAACACTTCTTATTTGCATTTCATGTTATGTAACATAATACGCATAAGAAACACTGCTGCTATGGTACTCATTAGTATCATAGCAGCTCTGCTTTATTTACTTTCTTGACTATTTTCTGCCTTCTCTTTAGATTTTTAAAACTTTTGTTCACTGTTGTATCTTTAACAAATGAAACATTGATTTTACATGGCTCACAATCAGTATAAAAGTACTTGTTGTATTAGTGTGGTATGGCAGTAATAGAAGTATTTTATATCCCTTGATATTTTTTTGAGATATTTTTACTATAGGACGTGTGTTCTCACTGAAGAGACACAGACAAAAAGAAAAAGTAAGAAATCAATCACACCCCTCCCCCCCAAGGAGAATGGCCACACTGTAATCTGTTTTCCTTCATTCTCCTCTCAGCATGTTAGGCACGCATGCACATGCCTGGCATGAGTTTCACACTGCCCACTCAGGGACTCAAAGCACGGTCAACCATGTGGGAGTCCAGAGCCTTAACCATTATGCTGTCCCTTGTTACTTTTAATCTTAAATGAAATCTAATAATCTCTCTGAAATATAGCTGTGACACTTCTAATCAACACCATTAAGTATCTTGACTGATTTATTTTATGCTCAATAGCATGTGGTTTAATTTTAAATATAATTGAAGTTGAAAATTTTATTACTTAGTATTGTTCAGTATACAAACTGGGATTTGAATTAAACAAACTTAATTCAAGGTTCTATATGTAAAAATAATAAACTGACTTGATAAATTCAGCTATTGAAAGTTATAATCTGTAGAGGTCTTTGTCTTTAAACAATGCCTAGTGACTAATTAATTACTACAAGTTGATGCGACTGAACTATGAAAAAAAAAAAAAGAAAGCAAGCAAGAGAGAAAGAAGAAGGGAAGAAAGGAAGAAAAAAAATAAAGAATATGTCTGCATGACCAACTCTATCTGATGGGAGAAAAAGAGCATGATGCCTGCTTCTATGGGATTGAGTTTGGATAGAAAATGAGCTCACTTTCAGCCCTGAGGACCCTGTAGATGGTAGGTTAGGGAGTGTTTCTTTTGCGTATTATGTTACCTTTACCTGCCTCTTTGTTCAGACAGAGCTGGCTTTTCTTGAAACTTGCTTTTGTCTATGCCAGTTGGTGGCTCTAAGTTGGAGGCTTCTGTAGTACTCTGTCAGGGGTTTATAAGAAGTAATAAGGAAATCCATGGAACTCACTGTTGTGTCATTTCTCAAACTGTGAGGTTTCTAGGTAGCTCTCCTTATTCTTTCTACCTCTCTGAGTCTTTTTATGCTTATTTGTTGTACTGGGTACAGAATTTTTCAGTTGTAAGAGAAAAGAATAAGGCTACTTTTGCTTGGTTAAAACCTCAAGTTTTGTTGTTTTGTTTTGTATTGTTTATTTAGCATCAAAAATAAAGAGTAGAAGTCAAGTTAAATATAAAATACCTATTTTCATCACATTATTTTATCATTAAATCAGGTGAATCAGATTCTGTTGTAAGCTCACTGATATAACTTTATAAAAACTTTATTGTGTAGACAGCTAGTGCCATGTTGGTTAAGGTGGCTAGTTCTTACAAAGCCCACTATGTGGTACAAGTCCAGGACTCAGTGACTTGAAAAACATCCTGGGTACATGTGCATGCATGACCAAAATCCCAAAAGGAGAGGGAAGTGGAAAAGAAGAGATTGAAGCATGAGCATACCCTGGAGTGGAGGAGTTGAGGGGGGTGGTCAGTGCTTTCTCACTTTTTCTCTTTCTGTCTTTCTCTCTTCAGCAAGTGTATGTGCCTGCTGGCAAATTTTAAAAAAATTCTCATTAATCTTTGGAGACTCTGAAGACGTATAATCAATCTCCACCCTTAGCTGACTTCCTTAGAGTTAATGGGACCCAGCAAGTGGCATGGTGGTTGGGGCACTGAACTCATACGTTGCTGACCACAGTTCAAGTTCTGGACTCAGTGACTTGAAAATCACACCAGACATATGTGCATGGGTGCCCAGAGTCTCGAGAAGAGAATGAAAGAGAAGGGATTGAGGCATGGTCACAGTCTCGGTGGCGGGGCAGGGGGGATTTCTCACTTTCTCTCTGTTTTTCTTCAGGAAGTGCATGTGCTCTATGGCAGGATCCTAGAAAAGAAAGAAGAAGAAGAAAGTGAATATAGTATAAACTTTGGGAAGGGCCTGTTTTAAAATTTTACTGAATATATTCAAATGTTCAATAGTCATTTTATTTATATATGACTAGGTCATGATATAATAACATCCCATAAAATCAAGGAATGAAGTCAGGGACTAAATTATTGAAAGTAAGACATGATGGTAAGTAAATTCATCAAATTACTAAGATTTGAAAACTTAATTGAAAGCTGAAAATGTAATACTTAAATGAATTACAGGCTCTATTGAAAGGAGCAAGTATCTTTGTGCTAATGCCCAGAGAAATACCAAATGAACTCCATGACCCACACATTTACATGACTTCGTATTAGCACATGTGTGGTGTCCAGAATGTTAATGTACTAGATTAGTGCAATATTTTAAAATATAAATACCAAATTCATTTTAAATATGAAAATATTTTATATCATTTTAGTAAACCACTATCTTGTGTTACTTAAGGCAATTCTTATTTCAAATATTCTATGCAGTGTTTTTCAGACCATTGTGCAAACATTCTGTACTATGTGTTTTTTTGCACATTTTGGTATAAAAAAATATTAGTTCTCATTCTTTTTTTCTTTTTTTTGAGTTCTTGAAATATTTCTCCCTCCACAAAATCCTTGGGTACTAGACAGAAAAAATTTTAAAAAGATACATTCTTATTAAATTTGCTGCCAGACACAGAGATTCTCTCCCTAAACATTACGTCTGCAGTATACAGACAAAACCTGAAAATAATCAGAATCAGAACTATAACAATCTAGATTTATTATATACATATACCTACATATAAAAATATTATTTACTATTATTATCATTCATTTTTAAGTGCTATTTCCTTATTCTCTACATCAATGAAGATATTTTTAGTGGATTGTGAAATTGATTCAGGGGTTTTGACTAGCATTTTAAAAATAATGTAGACAAGTGTAGAATGGAATGGAAGGTAAAAAAATATGCCAGGTTTCATCACACATAGTAAGGGAAATCTAATTTCATAAAACTGTACTTAGTTTACCAGTTACTAAGTTGTAATTTAACCATATTATTTGAGAAAATATTTATATTTGGCATCTAGGCATGCATCTTGGACTTTGTGCAAGTGAAATTTGCATCATAGATTGTTTTTAGCTATTATAATCAGTTAACAATAATTCGGAGAGGAAGAGGTAAATTGTAGACACTCAAGTAGGTACTAATTTGGGTTTTACTAGTGGACTGTGGAGGTTGAATTTGAAATATGGTTCAGAAATAATAAAAACACTAGATAGAGATACCAACCACCCAAAGTGTAGCTCACTCGCAGGGCCAGGCAATATGGACATCCTTTTACCTATTACAGAAAGGATGCTGGATCAAAAATAAGCTTTCGCTATTATAGGATTATTTCAGTCCTGGTTAGAAAACACCACCCAGTAGTGCAGAGGCAATGACTTACTGGGTATCTGAGAGCAAAACTCTGAGGCCATTTGAGACCAGGAGTGCTATTATAATGATTATGGTCTGACAGTGTCAATCTCTTTTTCCTTTTATTTATTTCTTCTGAGTAAGTGAGAGAGAGAGAGAGAGAGAGAGAGAGAGAATGAAAAGAGAGACCTCCATGAGTGTCTTTATACTGCAGTCCACCCCCAGTCTTACCCAGCCTGGATCATGACACACATATGCAAGCGTGCCACGTTGCATGGGGGCGGGGGGCTTTGGCTACAAACCTGGGACCTTCCTGTGTAGTTTTAGCACTGACTAGCATTATCACTTCGTCACTGCACTGGCTCCAATAGCGTGAGTCAACAGTTTTAGGTTATGCTAATGACCAAAGATCTGTTGGCTAGACAGGAAATGGAAAAAAAACATATGTTAGTATTGAGATTAAAGAGCTTTGTAGCATGAATATTAGGCCAGGTCGTGTTTGACACAGAGAATGTGGAAGAAATCTATTTAGAATGGATGTTATCAGGCATATAAGTATGATGGACTGTTGCTATTACAACCTACATTTGCTTAAACTTCCCAATATTTTCCGAATTATTGAGGTCAGCGAAAAAAATGGAATGTGCAGTGCTAGTTATTCTGGGCAAAGGACCCAGGAAAATACTAGTTCACTTTATTGGCACTAGCCTCAAGTCTTGCCAGTTAGGATTGGAAATTGCTTATCACAACTATGAAAAGCAGTGACTGACATTTGCTGATTGGGAAGCCAGTAATCATACACACTAGGTCTTTGTCTAAGCTCCGCATATAGCTCACATTTATGTAAACACAAATTGTACTTATCCTAATACTCCTTCCTGATGTTATTAGTCGGAGGTTTTTGCTTTTGTTTTGTTTTCTTTTCTTTTGCTGTTCACTGAAATGGCACCTATACAGTGTCTGAACATTGTTGCAGCAGTAACCTTATAAAGTATTCTGGTTCCTGCCCACCATTGTTTCAGGGAGTCTTTCTTAACTCTTCTGAGTGAAAGTGCCTGTGGCTTTAAATCTATCCTCAGCTCAAAGCCTTTTGCTTTAGATGCAATCCAGTGTCCAGAACTACCTGTGCACAGGACTAGACTTTAGTTGTCCTTTGTTTCATGCCCTTTACGGAGTTCTGGCCTCATTACTGTCAGCACAGTTCAGGTAGGGACTCCATGTTTTCCCTTGCCTAAAAAAAGTAGGGCTGATAAGGCAGAAATATTTTGAGACAGACAATGCAATAGTATTGAAAAGCTGCCTGTGAAAAACAGAGTGTCCGGTAGCTACCATTCAAATCACTTTATTTCATTATTATGTAACAATTTACCATAAAAGCCGAGAAGCTCGTGTAAATCATACTATTTCAAATTCAGAAAGTCTTAATTACAGAGAAATATTCTTCTCTTCTGAAAGCTGCAATTAATACCACAATGGCACTCTGCCTTGTCAACTTTAGAGTGTAGGG
>NW_006160175.1:1562149-1587324 GCF_000334495.1 Tupaia belangeri chinensis
TAGGGAACTTTTCCAGAAATACAGCAGACTTTCTGGCTGTGTCTTTTGTTTATGAAATACTTTATAGGTTGACATTTAAAATTTTCTATTTGCTTGATCTCAAATAGTCATATATTACAAAAAAGAAAATTAGAAATGATTATAACTTTTCCCAAGTCAGGGAAAATTCAATATCTAGTACACTGTGCATTTTTCCTAAGCACCATTAAAAAAATACATTTCTATGTTCCAATTGCCTCTCTAACTCTACCACTGGAAATTATGATGGACTTTGTGGTTTTCTAGCAACCATCCTGATAGTAATCTAATTCAGCTATTTGGCTTCACATTTTTATATTGTGCAAAAAAATATGGATGATCTAAATTGCTAGATTCTGTACTAATATTGTATGGATTGCCTTTCTTAGGTAGATACTTTTAAGATTCTTATTAAGAAAAAAAATCATAGGAAGAAATTATACACGTAAAAACAAGAAAGTGAAAAAAGGTGTGAAGTCTTTGAATATGTGCTGCAGAGAGTAGATGGGATTTTTGCGAATGAATTCTAAGAAAATGAAATTGATAGTGATGAGGCAATGCATTGCTAAATACGTCATTTTTTTTAGTTAAACACATTATATGAGTTGGTAATCGAACTTTTGAGGTTTATTTTAACATTCTACTGCTCAGCTTTATCAAATGAAGGAACAAGGGAAGAAATATGCAAAGAAAAAATTGTAACGTGCTAAGACCATCATCAGCTAAATATTTCACCCGTTCATCCTCCACAAGACTGACATCGATTTTAATATAATAATTATTTGGGCAAGATATGGCCCTTATTTCAAAAATCCATTTCATATTTAGTCATATACTTCTTGTGGATAGAGATAGCAGTTGGTTTGGCACTGTCTTAGTAATATATCTTTGGTTTCTTTTGTTAGTAGTTTCAAACAAGATCTTGTCGGTTCTACACAGTGTTGAGACAAGGCAAACCTTTCCATTTTTCATTACTAAAAGAAAGTTTAAGTAATGCGTTAGAAACAGTTTTAAAAATCTTATTCATGATAATAAATTAAACTTTATTTAATTTTAATGCTTTAACTGATCTTGCAACATTATTCTTTTCATTCTGCCAATGTACTCTTGTCAACATTTTTCCATACATTTTTACTACTTATGGTAGTTTTGTGAATAACTGTACATTTTTTCAATCTATACACATACTAATAACTGACTATGTGTCAGATACCTTTCTTTATACTAAACTAAATATAAATATCATGAAAAAGTCTGTTTGATGACTTTGATAATGTTGATTAGAAAAGAACCTTTATGCTTGTGATTAAGAGTGAAACAAACAAAGCCACTTTTTGAGAAACATTTGTGTTTCAGTACTTAGGAGAACTGTTAAAAAATATAATTTGTTTCTGATAAATAAAGTTTGAAAATATACAAAATTAAACCCACAAAATTTAGCAAATGATTCTAATAACATGTTGCATTGCGAGAGCTAATTATCCAAATAATCTCTGCAAAGTTTGGCAGTATTTTATTGAGCTGTCAAAATTGTCTTTCTAAGTTTAATTTGGGCTCAGCCATGGATACCTGCACCCTAAAATCTAAGCTGCTTGGCAGGGCATGACTGTCAGTCTGTAAGAGCCACACAACTCCAAACCAGACCACTCTTAGACTTCGAAGAAAATTCATTGATAGTGGTAGGGTATTTAGAGTTTATTAGTAGAAGAGTATGTTATAGATTATTTCATATAAACGTTTTATTGCTGAATTTTAATTCTATAAATTCCGTATCCATTATTTAAAGAACATAACAATAAAATTACTATATTACCCTTCTGTCTTTTATAAAATGTAATAAATGATTTATGCTAGATTAATAGTTCAAGTTCCTTTAGAGTGAGAATTCTCATTTTATTTCATTTTATTTTGGCTACCAATGGCATCTTGCTTATTGCATTCATTTGAATTAAGTATTACATTATTTTTTAAGGGAGGTAAGGTTAGACCTGATTTGAACAAATAAAGCAAGTTTAAATAAACTAAATATGAATAGATTAGGAAACTTTCTTTTAAAAGCAAGTGAAAAGTCACGAGACTCTTTAGATGACCAACTTGGAAACATAATTAGGATTTAAGGTTTTTTTTTATGACTAAAGTTTTTAAAAATTTTATATTTAATAACTGTACATTTTTAAAGTGTACAACATGGTTTTTCCCAGCATGAATACAATGCATATTAGTCAAGTCAAAAACATTATCATTAGCAGATAACTTTTTACATGCATCTGCTAAATGTGTTGTTTGTTTTTACCTCAGAATGCCTCACACCCACTCCCATTAGCCCTCCATACTAGCTCTAGTATCTACAGTTCCCCTCCTGGCTATTATACTTTCCAGTTTTTCAGTTTCTGCTATGGACTGCAGACATTCAATATCTATTGAGGGGAGATATACAATGCCTGTCTTTCATAGCCTGGCTTGCTTTGCTTATTTTTTTTATTGTTTTCTTTATTATAGAGTGCCTCCACATGCACACAAAAAAGTGTGTGTCCACGAGAGAGAGAAAAAAAAAGAGAAGGAGAGAGAAAGAGAGAGAGTAATCCTTCCCAGGGTTATGCTATGACCCTCTCTCCAGTCCTCCACCCAGGCATGTTTCAGGCTTACTGGACCAGTGAATCCAGCCACTGTTGCTGTGTGAGACCTGGCTTCTGTAAAGAATGTCTCAGATAATTGGATAAGAATAGCATTGAATATGTAAATTAATTTAGGTAGGATTGACCTTTTGATTATATTGATTCTTCCAGTCCAAGAGCATAGGAGGTCTTTCCATTTTTAAAAAAATATTTATTTATTCATTGGTTTATTTTTAAATTTGACCAGAGACAGACACAGGGGCAAAGGAGGATTGAGAAAGCAAACCACCAGGTTAGGGGCTGTGGTTGGCCATGCAAGAGTGTCCAGCACCTTAACTACCATGCCACCTGCTGGTCCCCCGGTCTTTCCATTTTTTAAAGATCATATTCAATGTCTTTTTTCAGTTTTTTTTTTTTTTTTTTTTTTAGTTTTCCTTGTATAGGTCTTTTACTTCTTTGGTTAGATTTATTCTTATTTTATTTTATTCTTATTTTTTTATTTGGTGTTTGCCATAGGATGTGTTCTCACAGAAGAGAAACAGAGAGAAGGAAAATGGAAAATCACCCCCTGCCCCCCCAGGAGAGACGGCCACATCGCAATCCCTTCTCCCCTCTCTTCTCCTGGAATTTTGGGCATGCACATGCCCCACATGATTTTCTAGGACTCTACCCATTGTTGGCCACTTGGGAATCCAGTACCTTAACCACCATCTGCTGGCCCCAGCAAACTTCTTTTTTTTTAACCACTTATATTTATTTATTTATTTTTAAAAGTGTACTTCAAGTTCTTTTATACATTTAATCACGTTATTTAGCTTGCAAATGGATATTTCTACATGTGTGCATTTCTCCCCAGTCCAGTTGATAATACTATAAAGTTATCTTCAATAGATAATACCCTATTTCTTTGTCCCATTAAACTTTGCCTCTCTATTTTTCTCCTTAATGTCCTTCCTCAGACTCTACTCCAGCCGTGTCCAGGACAAGAACCATGATCAACTACGGAAGTTCATTACACCATCTGCTGGTCCCCTGGCCCAAGATCTTAACCCTTATGGTTTCTCCTTTTTTCAGTATTGTTTGCTCTAATTGTAAAAATCAAATGTCAGTATCTGCATATATATGATTTTCTTTTTTATATAAACATGCACGTTCATCTCACCTCATTGTCACTGTTTATTAATTTGCCTTTCCAATTCATTGTATGCTTCCTGAAGATGTTGAACACTTCTCTTGCACTACTACTGTATCCTTCATGCTTAGCCTAGTACCTGGAAAATATTAAGCCTTGACAACAATGTGTAGAGAGAACAAATTAATGCCTTTAAAATGCTAATTATTTTTTCATAAATAATTATGAAAGGATTATGTTAAGGATTTCTATTACTGCCTTGCCAACTTCATAAACACCTTTTTTTCCTGAAATTTTAAGTTCATAGGAAAATAAGTCAAATTATATTTTCCCTTGAGGGAGAACGTGTAGAAACTTATTTTAAAAAGTGAATACACAGTGTCTCATTAAGTGTGTTCTACAGATATAAACTTACTTGATTATGAATTTCATAGCTAAAGAAAATATATTCCATATATTAAGCGTTCTGAGATTATGTGTGTCAATTTTAAAATTGTTTGAATTAGCTTAAAATCTAAATAAAATAACCTGACATTAATTTAGATAATTATCATGAAATTATAGTTGTGTGTACTCTAGAACATTTCTTTCTAGAAAATATCTCACAATACCATCATAAGACATAGGCACAAAATGAAAATAGAATAAAAATAAGAATACTTTTGTGAAGCATTTTTCAGCTTATTAATCACATTCTCACGCATTTTTCTCATGTGATATTCACTATGTGGCGAAACAGGAATTATTCTTGTCATTTTATAGAAACTGCATCTCAGAAAAAAAAATACTCAATTCTGAGTAAAGAGAAGCTAATAAGTGGAGAAATCAAAGCTGAAACTCATTTGTGCTGATTTCAAATTCCATAATGTTTCTACGAAGAGGAGTAGGCAAAAAGGGTAGATCCTCATTTTCTAGGAAACAGGTTACAAATCTACCCCAAACACAGAGCCACCGAGCTTAATCTGACTCTGTTTCTGAGCTATCATTACCGGCAGTTTATGCTTTCTCACTTTCATCATTTCCCTACCCTTAAATAGACACTGATCCTTGATTGACACATTTCTCCACTTTTACATGAACGTTTTTTAAATTGAGCTTAAGAATTTTCAAACACTGATTTCTTTCTTTCACATCTTTTGTGAAGTCTTCTCTTATCTTCAACCCCACATTCAAACATTCCCATTGCTAACAGAGTATTTCATGCCTATTTCCAGAGCATACTTAGCAGTTACACTTTAATTGTGTTTCTTTCCAGCTTAACTGTAAGGTCTTTCAATTTAGTGTATTTAAGTATCAAAGAAACAATATGCATGCCATGCATGCTGGTAGTGTGCTAAATGCTGAAGAGTACCTCATCTTTGACCTGATGAATATAAAACCTATTAGATAAAAACAAAACAAAACAAAACAAAAACAAACAAAAAACAAACAACAAAACAGACATACGGGCTATTCAATGCAACATGGTAAGTGCTGAGGCAAAGCCTTACAATGAACTTTGGTGTACTCCGTGGAAAGAATTCAGGGGCAACTTAGGTTCTCAATAGGAATACCAAAATTTTAACTACTTCTTATAGCCCAGTAGTCTCCAACTTTTTGGTGAAGTCAAAATAGACTGATACTACTTGAAAGTCAAACTAAATGTACCGAGTGTAGTCTATGGCTAGAGAAATAGTCAGGGGTAGATTATGGAATGTTTTTTATTTGTTTTATATCTCGCTTAATCACATCAGTTTAAAATTCCATATGTTGACCAGTGCAAACCCAACTGCATAAGAATTGCTTGGAAATCTTATTAAGTACAGCCATTCCTTGGTATCCACAGGAGATTGGTCCCCAGAAAATGGAGATAATTAAGTCACTTTACATAAAACAGAACAGTATTTGCATATAACCTACACAGGTTCTTTCATATACTTTATCATCTTTAGATTACTTTTGATAGACAATCTAATATAAATATCATGCAAATTGTCATTATGCTGTACTATTAGGGAATGATGACAAGACAAATGCAGTTTGTACGTGTTCAGTACAGATATAACCATAGCACACCTAATTGCATAGTACAGATCAGCAACAAAGAACTCTCTGCTATTGATTGGACCTAGAAAAGAGGAACCTATTATACATTGAGTCATGGCAGAGAAATTTTGTCAAAATAGATAAAGTTAATCCTCAGAAATGATGATGCAAAATTATTAAGTGAAACTCAAGATTTCTGTTTTTCAAAGGTGATTCTGATGTAAGTCGAATGTAAGAGCCAATGCTTGGGTAATCTTTGAATTGCTTTAAGTGGGTAAATCACGTATTCAAATTATCTTGTGGGTAGAGTCTTCTAGTAGAGTGGTGAGGGAGAAATGAAGTCTGCAATGAAGAGAAAATGTTTTTGATTTTGACAATTCCAACACTGAAAATCCTCAAAAGCTTGCTGTCTAGACTTCCACTAACAGCTGCTTGGGAGCTGCAAGCAAGCTCAGCATAACCTTACGCCTAGCCATAGGGAACTGCTGCTTAGAACTGCTGTTATCCCACATGGAGCCCTCTAGGAAAACTGGCAATATCCCATGAGCACAAATAAACATCAAAAGAGACGCCATCTCATAAACAGGCATAAGCATTTGTGAACACAGTGGTAGGTCTGCTTGTCCACACTTATCTTAGCTATTATGAGAATTATTCTTATAGCCCCTTCTTGGTCACCCCTTTTTACAGTGATAATCTTTCTCACATTACTATGTACATCGCTGCAACAGATTGAATCTCCATCCTTTGCACATCTCTGGAACACTACCTCAGTGAACATATATCCCTCCTTGCTCATTTACTTTTTTCTTTGATTTTTTTTTCCTTAATTAAAACTTGTAGATACTGTTCTCTTGTAACTCTCTCAAGAAGAGTTTTTTTTTTTTTTAATTCAGATCTCAAGAAGAGTTTTTTTTTAATTCTTTTTTTTTTTTATTCTTTAATCTCTTCATGAATCTCTGGATGTGTGGACATAGAAAGTTCCATCCTCAATCATTTCTTTCTCATTTCATCGCTCTCTGACTGCTCATCCCTTCCAATCCACCCAGATTCTGAACCATAAGTGCCCAGTCTTCATCTATCATCGCTCTCTGCTCATCGCTTCCAACCCACCCAGATTCTGAACCATAAGTGCCCAGTCATTCTCTGAGAAATCTCGATTCTCTTTCCTCTGGTTCTGTCTTCCTACAGCACTAGCAAGCTCTAAATGTGGATAACCACTGATATCTAGCTGCCATGCTTTCACCTCAACAGCCAAGTATTGAAGAACACAACACTCAACCACTTTATTTCAATTAGATTAATTTCGGGGGTTCCTACTTTCTTTTTATAGTAAGTTTGTCTTTCTATTCCTGTAGCTTTACAATTCCAGAATACCACCTTCTATTATACACATCTTTTTCCTTTAGCTGCCAACTTTTATCTCACCTCAACTCACTATCTTTAGTCTTTTATTTGTAACAAAAATGCTACAAATTATGCTACTCAGTTGCTTCAAATCTTTCAATGTACTAAAAATAAAATCCCAATTTGTTTCTACAGCCTTCTTGAAACTGCCTATCTGACCCTTCTTGTCTCTTCAAGCTCATGATTCTTTGACCATGTAACTGGACCAGGTGTGGGTCTGACTTGGAAATTGAACTCAAGCTAAGCTGCCTAGTGTTCAAAAGGCCAATATTTGAAAGACACATGTTGATAGAAAAGGTAACTTTATTTAGGAAACTGGCAACCTGGGGAAATGGTGAACTAATGTTCAAAGAATATCATCGAAGTCTCAGGCTGAGACAGGAGGTTTCAAAGGAGAAGGAGATATAGAAAGTGTTGGAGGAGGGAGGTATGAAGCACTACATGCTCTTTTGCACAGACACATGAAGACTTGTTGGCACCAGGGTTGCTCTGCACAGGATCCCTCCATCCTTTTGTTTACTTAGACACATCTGTTCTCTGATTATGTTAGGCCCAGCTCCTGTGAAAACTCAGGAAAGTTATAATTAGGTGTTTTTTTTGTTTGTTTGTTTATTTTGCTACAAGTTAAACAGTAAAGCAAAGTTAGCAAAAGGGAAGAAAATTGTCTTTAAGGGTTAATCTACTATGTCACATTTAACATAAGTTTAGGTTGTTTCCTTCTTGTGGCTCAGTTATGCTCACACTGCACTTTATTCACTTTCTCAAACATACCAAGCTTTTTTCAACCCTGGGTGTTTTTCTCTTCTTGGAGTGCTCCTGGTCAATATTCTACACATTAACAGATTGTTTTATCTCTTCCTTTATGTCTCAGAAAAATGTCTACTTCTCAGACAGGCTTCTCTTAATCATTGCTTACCTAGAGTAGATGTTGACTTTCTATTTTCTTGCCTTTTTTCTTTATTATTATTATTATTTTAGTTTTCTGTTATAGATTGTGTGCTCACTTTTGAGACAGACAATAGCATGCAAGAGAAAGAGAGAAAGTGTAAAAGCACCCACTGGGAGCTTGGCCATGTTGCAGTCCTTTTCCTCCATTCTCTTCTTGGGATTTTGGGCAGCATGCACACAAGCTAGTGGGTTTTTCAATGACCAGTTGCAGTACTAGAATCATGGTGTTGGCCACGTAGGATCCAGCGCCTTAACTACCACATTACCTGCTGGTCCATCCTTGAACCTTTTACTCTCTTTGTCTGTTCTATCTTTATTTCTTATTTTGTATATTAAAAATAAAAAAAGCCAAACAACTCTGATTTAGATATAATGAAACTTGAAGTTGTCTCTATTCTTTGTGTAGCCTCTCATTTCTTCACAAATGTGGTTGGGAGAGGCTGTCAACTCCTTATTCCTGTCACGATGGAGGGATTTACTTCTGTAAATTTGTCTTTACCTATCATACCATAGCAGGGTTTTCATATATATATTACATTTAGAGTTTTTACATTTTATGCTTATTTAAGTTTATCTCCCTACGCTAATATAATAGAAATGAGTTGATGAGGATAAGGACTACTTCATTCTTGTCCAGCATTTAGGTGTTCGGTGCCTAGTAAAATATTGTGTGTGTGTGTATGTATGTGTGTGTGTGTGTTCCTTTTGTTTACTTAGACACATCTGTTCTCTGATTATGTTAGGCCCAGCTCCTGTGAAAACTCAGGAAAGTTATAATTAGGTGTTTTTTTTGTTTGTTTGTTTATTTTGCTACAAGTTAAACAGTAAAGCAAAGTTAGCAAAAGGGAAGAAAATTGTCTTTAAGGGTTAATCTACTATGTCACATTTAACATAAGTTTAGGTTGTTTCCTTCTTGTGGCTCAGTTATGCTCACACTGCACTTTATTCACTTTCTCAAACATACCAAGCTTTTTTCAACCCTGGGTGTTTTTCTCTTCTTGGAGTGCTCCTGGTCAATATTCTACACATTAACAGATTGTTTTATCTCTTCCTTTATGTCTCAGAAAAATGTCTACTTCTCAGACAGGCTTCTCTTAATCATTGCTTACCTAGAGTAGATGTTGACTTTCTTTTTTCTTGTCTTTTTTCTTTATTATTATTATTTTTTTAGTTTTCTGTTATAGATTGCGTGCTCACTATCGAGACAGACAATAGCATGTAAGAGAAAGAGAGAAAGTGCAAAAGCACCCACTGGGAGCTTGGCCATGTTGCAGTCCTTTTCCTCCATTCTCTTCTTGGGATTTTGGGCAGCATGCACACAAGCTAGTGGGTTTTTCAATGACCAGTTGCAGTACTAGAATCATGGTGTTGGCCACGTAGGATCCAGCGCCTTAACTACCACATTACCTGCTGGTCCATCCTTGAACCTTTTACTCTCTTTGTCTGTTCTATCTTTATTTCTTATTTTGTATATTAAAAATAAAAAAAGCCAAACAACTCTGATTTAGATATAATGAAACTTGAAGTTGTCTCTATTCTTTGTGTAGCCTCTCATTTCTTCACAAATGTGGTTGGGAGAGGCTGTCAACTCCTTATTCCTGTCACGATGGAGGGATTTACTTCTGTAAATTTGTCTTTACCTATCATACCATAGCAGGGTTTTCATATATATATTACATTTAGAGTTTTTACATTTTATGCTTATTTAAGTTTATCTCCCTACGCTAATATAATAGAAATGAGTTGATGAGGATAAGGACTACTTCATTCTTGTCCAGCATTTAGGTGTTCGGTGCCTAGTAAAATATTGTGTGTGTGTGTATGTATGTGTGTGTGTGTGTGTACAATTCAATTTCTTTCCAATAAATATTTTAATTACAACATATGTGATGTATATTTATGTACACAGTTCTACCTGGATTCTGAAAATTTTATTTTAATTCTCAATAAAATGTATTTTCTTTCATCACCTTTATACTTCTTAGTGGTAAAAACTCAGAAGAAGTCAAAATCCAAAAATTGGACTTGCACCTAACTCCATGCTTCAAGTCTTTTCTATATCTCTGGCTATAATTAAAATGTTCCTTAAGTTGATTTAAACACCATTTGTATAACGTTTTAGCATTACACAAAAGAAAAACTTACGAAATTACTTTGAAAATGCTGGTTTAAAAAAAGTAAATAGGTTTCTTTAACCACAGAAGTTCTCATGATACATGAAGATGTCTTGCAAAGCTCTAGTTGGAAGTACTTATGCAACCTCAAAACCTTTGTGTTTTAGGATTCTTCCTTAGAGTACTAATAGCTAAGATATATTCATTTTGTAAATTCTTTTCTAATCTATTTTTCATAGTCATATGAGTTAATAGATATTGTTGTCTATATCCCATGGTTTTTAATCTTTCGGAGTTTTAATGGAGGACAGGAATTATTTCTTCTCCATTTTAATGTAGGTTCTGAGTACTTTCAATAGAAAAAAATTTGGATTATTGTTTCTTAGATTATTTAGGTAAGAGAGTAAAAAGGTATCACACTGTGCTTGCTATGGTTTATTTCTCTAGACTCCTCCCCACTCTAGAGGAGCACATGGCCCTGTCCATGTTAATTCCTTGTTACAGCTTGGAAGAGCCAAGCAGAGCACTCTGACCTGGTTATGTCAATCCTGTCAAGCACTCATCAGCTCCAACTTGTTAGTGGATAGACGATAGTTCTGAGGTACCAGTCTTCCTCTGTGTCTGGAATATGATAATAACTAGTACTTCTGCATTATCTATTTCATTTCCATCATTCCAACAATTTATGTTATCAGCAGTAAATATACTCACTAACCTCTGAAAGAAAAATACAAAACCACAAATGTAAGAAAAGGCAATTCCTCTTTTTCACTTTATGATTATAAAACCATGTTCTCTAAAGGCAAAAATATATTTGTAGTCTATTATGAAAATGTATTTTATATCTTATTCCCAGGATATAAGGATTGTAATAATCTCATAGACAAATTGTTCTAACCCAAACAGTATTGCACAGATTCTATTTCTACTTGTGTTGATTTGAGTGAAAGTTAATTGACAGTATATATAATTGCCTTATTTTGTAATTATATACTCTTTTAAAAATATTTTATACTTGAGAGGGACCAGCAGTTAGCTTAATAGCTATGTCACTGGAATC
Source organism: Tupaia belangeri chinensis (assembly GCF_000334495.1). Classification (NCBI taxonomy): domain Eukaryota; kingdom Metazoa; phylum Chordata; class Mammalia; order Scandentia; family Tupaiidae; genus Tupaia; species Tupaia belangeri. The sequence continues at coordinate 1,573,469 of NW_006160175.1, forward strand.
CCATGTACTCAATCACAGTTCAAGTTCCAGACTCGGTGGCTCAAACTCACGCCGGGCACGTGTGTGTGTGTGCTCAAGATCCCGAGAGGAGAAAGGAGGAGAAGGGATTGTGGCATGGCCATCCCCCCTGGGGTGTGATTTCTCGCTTTCTGTCTCCCTGTCTCTCTCTGTCTGTCTGGTGAGCGCACGCACCCTATAGCAAAAACCTCTCCAGAAAAAAAAAAAAAAATTATACTTGGCTCAGCTACAGCGGCACAAGTGGTAGTGAATGGTTGCACAATGCTGGGGCTGTTTGGGAGCCTGGGTTTGGATCTTGGATCAACCTGAACAGGTTATACTCCTGTAATCCTAGCTAATTAGAAGGCTGTAGCAAAACCCTGCCAAAAATACCTTCTTCTGGCTATCTCCTTTTTTTTTTGTTTTCTCTCTCTCAAATGGTATTTATATAACTTATATTGTGTTTTTAACATTTTTCCTAGTCATCATTAGTAGTTAGGGCACTGGACTCCCACATGGCTGACTGTGGTTAGCATCCTAAACCCAGTGGCTTGAGACTCATGCAGGGAGCTTGTGTATCAGTACCCAGAATTCCAAGAGGAGAAGAAGAGAAGGGATTGTGGCCTGGCCATTACCCCTGAGAGAGTGTTTCTCACTTTCCTTCTCTGTCTCTTTCTAGTGAGTGCATGTATCCTACGACAAAAACTTATATAACACACACACACACACACACACACAAACAGATTTAAAAATCTTGTTTTCATTTTAACCATTATTAGCTCTATACTATCTGAAAACAGCCAAAAGCTGAATAATATAGTGTAAACCAGGAGGCACATAGATTTGTACTTATTGTGTAATTTTATTAAGGATATACTGGTAGAGTGAGAACACAGGCCATTACTTATTTAAATTATTAATGCATTGAGGTAAATACCGTTTTTTAAATATGATGGTTGATACAAAATTATAAGACACAAAAAGTAAAATATGAATATCAAGATATCCACTACCAATAATTCTGTAAGTCCCTTCCTCTAAATATGTCCTGCCACCCTTGCAGAAGGTACCGGTCAACATGATTTTTTTTTATTATTATTTCCTGAATCTTCTTTACAGTATTACCAAACATGTATCTATATGTAAAGAAATCATTTGGTTTTATTTGGTTTTTTACTTCATATTCATCACATTGTGCCATGTAGTCTCTTATGATTTGCTTTTAAAAATCATTTTGATTTGTGAGATTTGGTCATGCTAATGTGTGTGATTGTATTTCAGTAATATTCACTACTGTGTAGCATACCATAATTTTTATTTATTCACTGTCAATGAACTTTCTTATTATTTTATTTATATTCTAGTTTGAGCAATACCACTATAAAAATCTCTGTACATATCATATGGTTTACACATGTATGCAGAGTTGCTTGTTCTTAGGCTATATAGGTTTTATATATTGTAATGTTCAACTGTTTCTGAAATAAGTTGAGTGCCCTTACCCTTCTACCAAAATCATATGAAATTAGGAACCAGCAGTTAGTGTAATGGCTATGTAGCTGGACTCCCACCTAGTCGACCGCGGTTCAAGTCCTGGACCCGGTGGCTTAAAACTCACACCAGGCGTGTGTGCATGTGTGCCCAAGATCCCGAGAGGAGAATGGAGGAGAAGGGATTGCGGCGTGACCATCCCCCCTAGGGGGTGATTTCTCGCTTTCTGTCTCTATGCCTGTCTCTGTCTGTCTGGCGAGTGCACACGCCCTATAGCGAAAACCTCTCAAAAAAAAAAATCATATGAAATTTCCTCCTTTTCTGCAATCTTACTAAATTAGGTATGTGCTGTTGATTATTTTGCTGTATCACAGCATGGTTGTTATCTCATTGTGGTATTAATGTGCATCTTCCTATCTACAAATACTAGTTATATTTTCAAATATTTAAAGGCCATTTAGTTTTCTTTGGGAGCTACTTCAAGATATTTGACCTTTTTCTTTTAGGCTATTTTTCTTCATCCTACATATGATGTAGTAGCTCTTTCTTCTTTATACTAGTTCTTTGCATATATTTTGTATAAATGTCACAGTTTGGATTTTTGTTTCTGGTCTTTCTTTTTAGTGTTTTTTTAATTATATAAATTCTCCATTAAACTTATTAGAGTCATCTTTTTCTATGGTTTGTATTTTTGCATCTTAATTTTGTTCTCCAAACTAATATACTGTTTCCATGTTCTATCTGTGGAAATTAAACTTTGTGAAAGAAATGGCATAGGCATCCAATTTCTTCTCACATGGAGAGATAGTTTTTCCAACACCAGTTTGATAGCCCATCCTTTGGGAGGGACCTATAATGCTGTGTTTGTCTGTCTCATTGTCTAGTTGTTTTTCTTGTATCCTGTCTCTATGCCTGTCTCTGTCTGTCTGGCGAGTGCACACGCCCTATAGCGAAAACCTCTCAAAAAAAAAAAATCATATGAAATTTCCTCCTTTTCTGCAATCTTACTAAATTAGGTATGTGCTGTTGATTATTTTGCTGTATCACAGCATGGTTGTTATCTCATTGTGGTATTAATGTGCATCTTCCTATCTACAAATACTAGTTATATTTTCAAATATTTAAAGGCCATTTAGTTTTCTTTGGGAGCTACTTCAAGATATTTGACCTTTTTCTTTTAGGCTATTTTTCTTCATCCTACATATGATGTAGTAGCTCTTTCTTCTTTATACTGGTTCTTTGCATATATTTTGTATAAATGTCACAGTTTGGATTTTTGTTTCTGGTCTTTCTTTTTAGTGTTTTTTTAATTATATAAATTCTCCATTAAACTTATTAGAGTCATCTTTTTCTATGGTTTGTATTTTTGCATCTTAATTTTGTTCTCCAAACTAATATACTGTTTCCATGTTCTATCTGTGGAAATTAAACTTTGTGAAAGAAATGGCATAGGCATCCAATTTCTTCTCACATGGAGAGATAGTTTTTCCAACACCAGTTTGATAGCCCATCCTTTGGGAGGGACCTATAATGCTGTGTTTGTCTGTCTCATTGTCTAGTTGTTTTTCTTGTATCTAATACATTTCTCATTTTATTGCCCTAGCTTATCTAAATCTTGTTAGCTATCACTTCGGGTTTGTCCAATTTGTTTTCCTTCTTTAGGAAACATGTGCCTATGCTTGGCTTTATTTTTTCATTTACATTTACATTTTGAAGCAACATTTGAAGTTATCCCAAAGAAAAAGAAACAAAAACCATGAATGTTTTGCTGGAGATTTGATTAGAATTCATTGACTCTATTGATATAGTTGAGAACAAAATGTCCATCATTATTGAGGTATCCATTACTATTTTCAGTAAAATGTTTACATCTGAGACTGGCGATTCTTTGGAATGATTTTTAAAAAACATTTAACATTCTTTAATTTGTCTGGTAGTTATAGAATTGTTGTTTTATATTTCTTTTTAAATATATATTTTAATGAGAATAGATTCATTTTCTTTAAGTTTTGATATAGAATTATTAATCTTTTCTTTACTGTTTGATCCCTAATACATTTACAGATATACCCTTTTCTTCATAATTTTTCTTCATCTATCTTCCTTTATTCCTCTATTTTTTTTTTTTTTGAGAGGTTTTTCACTATAGGGCGCATGCGCTTGCCAGACAGACAGAGAGAGACATAGAGACAGAAAGCGAGAAATCACTCCCCAGGGGGGATGGTCATGCTGCAATCCCTTCTCCTCCATTCTACCCTCGGGATCTTGGGCACGCATGCTCACGCGCCCGGAGTGAGTTTTAAGCCACCGGATCTGGGATGCGAACAACGGTCGAGTACGTGGGAGTCCAGCAACATAGCCATTACGCTAACTGCTGGTCCCCTATTCCTCTATTTCTTCACCCATCTCTCTGGCTCTCCTCATTTCCCTCACACACATATATTTGTACACACTCATATCTTTTGCAACTCTATTTTCATATTAATATTGGCGCAGTTTTGACAATTTTATTAGAATTTTCACAAGCCAAGAGATCTGTTTCACTATATTAATATCTAATTCATGAAACACATTTAACATGAATGTCTACTTTCTTGCTCTATATTTTATTATCTTGTCCTTTATCTAACACTTGTTAGATTACTTAACACCTTAGTTGTTACCCATTTCTTCTGTAGGTAGCAAAAGATACATATTCCTCTGAATCACTTTTGCTGATTCCCAAATTTTGATATATAATATTTTATTATTTTTCAGTTTTAATATTTTTCTATATAATGTTTTTCTTGTGTCATGATTTCTTTTTATTTTTAAGTTTATATCTTTATGAGTAAGAGGGAAAGAAGTAGGACAAAGACAGACAGCACCTCAAAAGGGACCCAGCAGAGTGATCCAACTTCAGTCAAGCGTAGATCATGGCCACATGCATGTTCCACTCATTCAGGGAGGTCTCTACACCTAAACTAAGGACCCTTCCATCTGGGGCTGCCTCTCAGAGTGTGTGTTCCCCTATTACATCTCCATCTAGCCACTCATAAATTCTTCTGAAGTATTTATGTATTTTCAATCTAATAACCTGGTGACGTTTCATTTTTTAAATTCTCATTTTGTTATTATTTTAGGCTTAATTACTTTGTGATTAGAGTACATTATCTGTATTATAGAGATTCAGTTAAATCAGTCAACACTGTTTTATGAACTTTTTGTGTTTATTCTTTTAAGATCTTTGAAAAGAATGTTATTTCTCCCAAATTATGGAATGTCCTGTTTATCTCTTTTTTCCCAAGCTTGTTGATTGCATTATTTAATTCTCCCAAATTATGGAATATCCTGTTTATATCTTTTTTTCCCAAGCTTGTTGATTGCATTATTTAAAGCTTTGTTTTTCTAGTTCATTGATGTCTGTATCTAATCTGTAGTTTACAGAGAGATGTTTGTTGAAGCTTTCCATTATGAAGATAGATCTGTCAATTTTCCAAGTGGTTTTCTCAGTTTTGCTTCATATATATTTAAGTTGTGTTATTTGATGTATACATGCTTGCATTACTATGTCTTTCTAGTGAAATAAGTATTTCTTTACTACATTATGACCTTATTTATCTATCCTACTTATCTATTTTCTCCCTGAAAAAGATGGTGTTTTGAAAAGGTGACCACACAACACTCCCATCCCATGAGTTTTTTTCTTTTTTTAGAGATAAATTTTTGCTATATAGGTTGTGTGTACTCACCAGAAACAGAGAGGGAGAAATCACTCTTCTTGTGGGGGGATGGCCATGCTGCAATCCTTTCTTATCCTCCATTGTCTTGGGATTTTAGGCACACACATACACACACACACGTATGCCTGGCATGAGTTGCAAGGTTCCAGGTCCAGGATTGAGCTGCAGACAACCATGTGGGACTCTAGTGATGTAACTATTATATCACCTGCTGGTCCCCCCATGAGCTCTTCTTACAATGTAATTTTTGACACTTTTTATTATTTTATTAGTTTTGAAAATTTAACTTTATTTATTATTATTGTTTTCCAGTTTGATCAGAGAGAGACAGAGAAAGAAAGAGAGGGAAAGTGAAAAAACAAACCACCAGGTCTGAGACTTGAACCACAGTTGACCATGTGAGAGGTGAGAGTCCAGTGCCCATAATCACCACACTAACTGCCAGCCCCTAACACTTGTTTCTATTGAGAAACAGGTCTTTATTCACTCTTTACACCTCTAGGAAACTCATGAGTAAGAAAGAAGAAACGCAATGTGATTCCCGAGACTAAATTATAAAAGGCAATAATATTTCTGTTGATCCACTATGCTATGAGGAAGTCCTAACTAAAAGACTATATATAGGGTGGCCAAGTTTTCTGACTGATAACCAAGCTAAAGTCTAAACTGGTAATGATATCAACAGCAAATCATGTGTTACTTATTTTGACCCAGACTTTGAATCTTTCTAGACGGCCTGACATTGGGAATCTGAGATAAGTTTTCCCTATGTACTACTTTAATTATTGATCTACAGAATATAAAATACATATTTTTCAGAGCTATTTCTAGAGTGCTTTGTTGTACTTCAATAGATGGCTAGAAAAATTGGATCAGACATGCAGGCATTCTTTTGGTTAGTATGCCTGGGATATACCTCATAGCATTGAATACATTTGTCTGTAACCAAAACTCAAAGCAAACTGCATGGCTGCTTTTTTTCTCCTACATGAAAGAAATCTAAAGACACGCAGTTCAGGGTTGAAATGGCAGCCTTCAGTTAGCATGGGACAATGCTCCTTATCTCTTTTTCTATGTCATTTTTAGCTTGATGCTTCAATTTTAACCTTCACCTCATAGCCACACAGTAGTCATCAGGGAGGAAAAATGTGAAGAAGCACAAAATGGGTCTTCCTTCCAATTGAGTGAACTTCTATTAAAGAAATTTCCTTGAAGCCACAGTTTATGCTTCATTGACTACATCTACTGCAAGGGAGCCTGGAAAATGCAGTTTTACATCTGACAAATTGCCATTTGAAGAAAATCAGTGTTCAGTTGTTCAGAAACACTAAGGGGACATATCTAAAGCAGTCCCTACTAATAATATTTACTACAAGTGGTATATCTTTCTTTTCACTTTAGCTGTGTATTTAGTGTTCTAGTATGTCTCTTGGGAACAGTACACACCTGGAGTTTTCACGACTGACTCATCTTTGTGTTTTATTAATACATTCATATTTATTGTGATTAGATTGATATCTACTAACATTTTTAAAAATTTTTCTTCTTTTTAATCAGCGCGCTTTAAAAGTTTAACAAGCATATACACTTATCAGTGATTAAACATAACAACTATCTTTATAATCTTGGAAAAGGTTGATTGCACAAGACTATGGCGTCATGATTTTATCATTGACATTAAGATGTATAGCAACAAAAATATCATGTTCTGACAGACTTGTTCAGCCATTATTTAAGAAATAATGTAATTTTTGTGTTTTTTTTTTGGAGAGGTTTTTGCTATAGGAAGCGTGTGCTCGCCAGACAGAGAGAGACAGAGAGACAGAAAGCGAGAAATCACCCCCCAGGGGGATGGTCACGCCGCAATCCCTTCTCCTCCAGGGATCTTGGGCATGCACTCACATGCGCCCAGCGTGAGTTTTAAGCCATCGGATCCAGGACATGAACCGCGGTCGACTATGTGGGAGTCCAGCGACACAGCCATTACTCTAACTGCTGGTTCCCAGAAATAATGTAATTTTTGAGTGATTCAAAAGTTATAATTTAAACTTAAACCTTATCCCAAAGACTTTGATCAAATATTTGCAGTAATAGCAGTTTGTTTCTGAGAGAATCAAGAAAAAACCAGCGGCAGTAAATTAAGAACCTGAGAGCTACAGAATGCACTGTGCATCCCTATTGGAGTGCATAATGGCTACTGTGTCTTAGGTGAGTTCTTTTGACTGTAGCTATGACATCTATCTCCTCCAGAAAAGAGAAACTTACTATAAGAGATAAGAGAAGGAGACAAGGGCAGGTTTAGAAATATAGCTAGACCTTACAGAGCAGAAAATTAGAGAGCTATTAGCAAAGAGTGACATTCTCTTAAAAGCATAGTCTGCTTGTTTATCCCTGTTCTTCTATTCCATTTCTCATCTCTGTGAATGCCCAGCTTGTCACTTGAGTCTGTTTTATTTTCTTCTTTTTGCATTATGTTCTTTTGATTAGTCTTGTAATTCATATGCCACAATGATTACCTCAGGTTTTTTAATTTCATGGTGTCTTATATATAGAATTCATTAATTTTCCCACTCCTGCAAGAGCAAATAATATCTGTTATTTTATAGTTAATTTTTTATGAGACAAGAGATATGTTTGGCTTTGCTTGTATTTTTAAGCCAGATAACAACTTTAGTTCACTGGCCAAAATATGGAACAATTTTCCTTTATCAGGTTTCTAGACCAAAACTAATCAGTTGTAAGCAGGGATTGAGAAAAATCACAGGGCATATAACTCAGCAGGGGAAATCAAGAGCCCTCTTGAAAATATATTTAAAGAAGATAGTATATGCATGTACATTTTATCATTGGTAGCCCTTTGAGGCTGAAAATTTTATTAAATTTCCAAATCCTTATTATAACACTCGCTATTTATTAGCAAAGTGATTTCAATGTTCTATGGTCGTAAAACACTCTTACTTTTATTAAAACATTCTTATTTAAAAATTATTACTAAAGACATGATTATTTTTTCAATGTATTAATAAGCTTTTTATTTTAGAATAATTTTAGATTTACAAAAGTATTGCAAAAATAACATGAAATTCTCTTGTGCCTCATACTCACTTTCCTCTATTATTGACTATATGAATATAGTACACTTGTTACCATTCATGAACCAATATTGTTACATAACCAAAGTCCATAATTTATTGATATTTCTACAATTTTTCCTGTCTTTTAAAAATTTTTTTTTTTTTAGTTTCAAAACTTTATACCATCCCATCTCCAGAGACCACATTACATTTAAGTCATATCATCTTAGATTTCTCTTGATCATGACTGTTTTTTCCTTTTTCTACTTCTATTTATTTATTTATTTCAATTTTTAGGCTGTTTTCTAGATTTGTTTTAAAATTCATATTTATACAACTCCCAAAAGCATTTCATAAGTCTGTGGCAAGATTAAAAGCTTAATTAATTCTATAGCTTAATGGAAGTATGAAATCACAAGCCAAATGAAAGGGAAGGGTAAAACATCCACACAAAAACACCATTATTTAAAAAAAATGGCATTTAAAGCCATATGATACTAATATTCTTGTTGAAATAGTTTTGCACATCTATCCTCCAAGCTTTACTGATGAAATAAACTATTGCTACATTTAGCATGTATTTAATTAAACATTATAAAATCTACAAGTCACATTTGTTTAAAAATTCTGTCATAATTTTAAATTTAATTATCTAAAAATTATCAATCATCTTATTAGTCAATACTTGAAACTGCATTCATGTCACTCTAGTTATTAATGCCAGTCCATTTACTGGCTCATTTACTCTAGCTATGCACAATTATGTGTGACATTTAAAAAAGAACACTGTTTTCATCCTGATACAATCATTTTTTCCCGAAGATCAACAAAAGATCTACTTCTTATCATTCTGATACTTATTGTTTTCCTGGCTAAATTCATAGACTGAGAGAAACCAGATGGTAATAGAAAATATACCAGTGGTAGTCTATTTAATTGGTTTCTTAAGTTGTTTTTCTTTCTACTCCAGAAGAATCTATATTTTATTATTTTACTAAAAGACGGCAAGAAAATGCACTCTCTTACATTTTATGATATGTTTGCATCATTTCTCATTTGAATCTTACACATATTCTGTGATATAAGTAGAGAAAATATACATAATTTATCTCCAGGACTCGCCCATCTTTAAATTCAAGTGGAAAGAAATAAATATCAATATGCATATTTTTATTGACTCATTCAATTTCACTGCAAAGTGTCAGGCTTCCATTTTTTACCCACAAAGTTTATCTATTCTCTTTTACCATGTGCTCATTGATGAAAGTCCAGTCTTAAGCTGAAATGCAATGTTGATGATGACATATTAAATGCACATATTATTTGCTTGACCATTAGCAGTTATGCATTTCATTTGCTTTTCCCTTTGCATTACTCATTCTTTCATTTAAATACATTTATATAATTTCTATTACATACTCTTCTTTACTGATGATAGTTTTAACATTGAATAGTAGACAAGTCTCTCTCTTTTTCTTTTTTTTGAGAGTTTTTTGCTATAGGGTGCACGCGTTTGCCAGGAGGACAGTGAGAGACAGAGAGACAGAAAGCAAGAAATCACCCCCTAGGGAGGATGGCCATGCTTCAATCCCTTCTCCTCCATTCTCCTCTCAGTATCTTGGGCATGCATGCACACGTACCCGACGTGAGTTTAAGCCAACAGGTCCGGGACCCTAACTGTGCTTGGCTACATAGGAGTTCAGCAACATAGCCATTACACTAACTGCTGGTCTCAATAGTAGAGAAGTCTCCTGACCTTAATTATTTTTTTCAAGTGTATTGAAAAAAATCTTAACATTAACATGTAATATGTTTTTAATATTTCTGAGGGCACAATGTGATTTTACAGTACCATACTACATTGTCATGGTTCATTCAGGGTAATTACTATACCCATCATCTCAACTATTCACAATTACTTTTGTTTAAAATATTCAACATTTTCCCTTTTGGTTACTTTGAGATACATGGCAAGTCATGGCCATTTATATTCTCCCCATTGTATCATAACACTGGAAAATGTTCTTATTTGTCTGCATTTTTAATTTCTGTTAATCAATATCCCTTCCCCTACTTCCCCCATCCTTCCCAGCCTCTAGCAGTCATCCTTCACTTCTCTACCTTTAGAAGGACTTTTTTATTTGAATTTCCATATATTAAGGAGAACATGTTGTATTTCTCTTTCTGTGCCTTGCTTATCATACTTAACAATGTCCTTCAGGTTTACTCATTTAACATTAAATGACAGGATTCCATCTTTTTTAATAGCTGAAGAGTATTCCATTGCATGTATGTGTTACATTTTCTTTATCCATTCTTTTTTTTTTTTGGAGAGATTTTCGCTATAGGGTCCGTGCGCTCACCAGACAGACAGAGAGAGACATAGAGACAGAAAGCAAGAAATCACCCCCCAGGGGGGATGGTCACGCCGCAATCCCTTCTCCTCCATTCTCCTCTCGGGATCTTGGGCATGCACGCACATGCGCCCGGCATGAGTTTTAAGCCACCGGGTCCAGGACTTGAACCGCGGTCGACTACATGGGAGTCCAGCGACATAGCCATTATGCTAACTGCTGGTTCCCTTTATCCATTCTTCATTGAAGGACACTTAAGCTGCTTTCACATCTTAGCTATTGTATATATTGCTGCAGTAAACATGGGTGTAGACATCTTTGTGACTTACTGATCATAATTTCTATCTCATTAATATTTATATATAAATATATTTTTAACATTAATATATTATAATATATATATGTTCATTATACATCTAATAATGAACTTACTGGCTTTTGTGGTAGTTTTAGTTTTAGATGAAAAACATAACAAGATACTATCTCATCTTAGTCAAAATGGTATCATTCTTCTTAGACAAAGACTAACAAATGTTGATTAGGATGCAGAGAAAGGGGCACTTTTTACTCTCTTGGTGGGAATGTGAATTAATAAAAGTAATACAGCTATTATGGAAGATAGTGCGGTTTCTTCAAAAAACTAAAAATAGGACTCTAATAATTTTAGATACTTAAATAAGAGAATCAATAGACAAGATACCTTCAAGAAGAGATGGTGGCTATTAAAAAATAAAAAAATATGGTTATTTGAGGAAGAGTAATATAGTTGCCACTGAAATAACAAGTTAAGGTAATGTTCAATGATGAGAAAAAGCTAAACAGATGCAGAGCAGGATTAATAGGATTCTAATCAAAAGGAACAGCTAGTTCAAATTCCCAGAGGTGGAAAGGTCTTTGAACTTGACAAGCACTTCTAAGGAATATGTGACTACAACACATTGAGTAAAGCAAAGGATTTCTCCTGAAACAATCTGAGGAGTTCCTAATAGAATCAGATGGTCTTGCTTTCAGAAAATAGAAGCAGTTATAATTCCTGTAGAGAAGATTTTTAATAACATATCAAGCAAATTTTGTACTTGAACCATAACCAAATTTTGACTTTTTCAAAATAGAATACTTTTTCAAGCATTTTGAAAAAAAAAACTACCATTCTTCTTTCTTTATTTCTCCCTATAGAAATTCTTATTTATCTGAGACAAATTAATGTGTTCCTTTTTTGGGGGTAATACTGTTGATGTCATCACCCTATGTTTTTACCCACTCCCATTATGAGTCTATTGATAAAAAGACCTCGCCTCATTCACTTTTCCATTTTTTTCTCTCCCCACTATAACCATTCTGCAGAGTCACACTATATATAAATAATTATTGGTTGAATAATAAAGAATGAATTAGCAAACAGGATAATTTGAAAGTTTAAGGAATGTTTAATGTTTATTTTTACTTGGGATTAAGACAAGCTAACAAGTAAAGTTATAACATAATACAGAAAAAAATTATGATTCCAAACAAACTGATACCAATGAAGTAACAATGGATGTTTATTAATTATATGTTTTTTGGTTTGGAGAAAAATATATAAAATTAAGAGTGGTTTATCTATTCTTTTATTTGGCCACAAAATAGATTTGGCTGATTTATATCCAAATATTTTAATTAGTTACTGCCCATAATCTTCGGGGGAAGAAATCAGAAACAGTACTCTGACCAATTTTAATGTTCTTAGTATTTTATTCTTCAAATATACTGAAATTACACATTGTAAAGAGCAGATTCTAAGCAGCCTTCTGGATGGAATTTCAATATTTTTCCAGGTTCACATCACTCTTATGGTTGTGGAGCAGAAGTCAATATGTTTGGGCTGGTGTTGACATTTTTGTGACCTCAATTGCTAATGTCAACTGGATTTGAAGAGGTTAAAAAGAAATTCTATAAAAGAATTACAGAGTTTCTATACATTAAGAGGCACTGCAGATATTGTTAATACAAACAGCAGGTTAGAAATATCTCTTTTGTGTTTCTTTTTTTTTTGGAGAGGTTTTTGCTATAGGGCACGTGCGTTCGCCAGACAGAGAGAGAAATACAGAGAGATAGAAAGCTAGAAATCACCCCCCAGGGGGAATGGCCATGCTGTAATCCCTTCTCCTCCATTCTCCTCTCGGGATCTTGGGCACACACACACACACCCGGCGTGAGTTTAAGCCACTGGGTCCAGGACTCGAACCACGGTTGACTAGGTGGGAATCCAGCGACATAGCCATTATGCTAATTGCTGGTCCCACTCTTTTGTGTTTCTTAAAGATATCTAGAAAAGAAAGAGTTTCATTGATGATGTTCATGATTGCTTGATTGCTAGGAGAAATATTTAAACATACAGGAATTTATTTAAACTCATTTATGTTTTTAAAGAAAGTTGGGTTTTGTGAATAAACAAAGTGTAGTAAATTTTTTTTAATAGCCATCAGCAGAACTATATTTGGCTTTACAATATAAAATGCTAACATGGAAAATAGTGAAGTGAAATGGTAATATTTCTTGCAGATTGTTAAAGGAAACTAGTAATATATATCCATCAGTCTTGTGGCCTATAAAAGCAAGAGTTTAGAATGTTAAACTATCTGAAAAATGAGTAGGAAATATCCCATTGCCAAACATTGCCAAGAACAAAATTCTAGAAAATCCGCATGAGCTCTTCTCACCTGTCCTGGGTTCACATAACTGAAAGTAACTGCAGGTAAAATTCCTGAAATTAAAGGGGCACTGGGTGTGATGCAATGGTGGATTACATTGGTTCAATGACCTCTTTATAAGAATCAGGTTCATATAAAATATAAATGACACTAGTAACATCTGTGTATTAGAAGCCCCCACATATTGAATCTTAGATATCAGGTGCTTTAAGACGACTTTATTTTGACTTGGATATTTTAACCACACTCTACCATAATTTGTCCACAATTCTTTTTTACCCACTGCCCTATTAATAATTAATTGAGTTTAATTTCACTTACATTTTCCTTAGCAAAGTAAGCAAAATCATTACACTTTATTATTTTATATTTTTGAATTTTCTTTCCTATGAGGGACACATTTTCTTAAAAAATATTTATTTAATTTTATTTATTGATTCATTTATTTTTATTTTTTATAATTATTTTATTTAAACTTATTTATCCATTTATTTATTTATTTTAATTTGACCAGAAAGGGATAGCGTG
>NW_006160175.1:1587430-1609567 GCF_000334495.1 Tupaia belangeri chinensis
GAGAGCGAGAGAGAGAGAGAGAGAGAGAGAGAAAGTGAGAAAGCAAGCCTTCAGGTCTGGGACTTGAACCACAGTTAGCCATGTGGGAGTCCAGTACCCTTAACCACCACACCAACTGCCTACCCCTTATTCATTTATTTTAATTTGACCAGAGAAAGACAGAGAAAGAGAGAGAGAGGAAGTGAGAAAGGAAGCTGCCAGGTTTGGGACTTGAACTGTGGTCGGCCTGGTGGAAGTGTACAGTGCCCTTAACACCACGCCACCTGCTAGTCCCAAGGGACATATTTTTTAAAGAGGATATTTTGTGATGTATAGAAATATAAGGTGGGGGGGATGGTTAAAGTGACTGGATCCCATATGGCTATCTACTGGCTTAGAGTCCTGGACCCAGTATCTTGAAAAACACATTTGTGCATGCTCACAATTTCAAAAGGAGGGAGAAAGGAAGAAAAAGGGATCACCACATGATCGTGTCTCATGGGGCGCCGGGGTGCTTTTTCACTCTATCTCTGAGGAGTGCATGTGCCTGCCTATAAAATTTAAAAAGAATAAATACAAGGTGGAGGGAAAATATCTATTTTTAACCCGCCTAAATAAAGATGCCAGTTACACAAATTTTGAAATATCGAGACACAAAATTTAATAGATATAAAATATTCTACTGCATAGCTTGCATAATATTTTAGTTAGCTTGCCTATTTATGTTATTTCCAAATTTGAATTCTTTTTTATTTTATCGAGAGGGCACATGCACTCCAGAGAGAGAACAGCAAGAAAGCACCTGCCCAGTGGAATATGGTCATGGGTATTTTTTGTCTTTAATACACATTTTTGTACGTGGATTTTAAGACAAATGTAGACCTTTTAACATTTATTTATAAATTGTTAAAATATAAAAATAGAAAATGTCAGTTCTACATTAGCAATTGATAAATTAGCAATAGCACAGTATTACTTTATTCTTGAACTGGACAAATGATTTTTTTGGTGCTGGTATAAATGCATATATCAGAAGCATAAGGGGACATCAAAGACTTTGAGAAAATGGAATAAAGCACACACTTATTTTGGTGCAAAATGTTTTGAAATTTCATGTGTAATTTTTTTAATATAATTCACATGTTTCATGGACTTTTTGAAGGTTCCTTGTATTTCTGAAAAATGAAGCAATCATTTAATTGTTTTCTAATCATTGACTATAATAATATCTCCATGTACATAATGCTTATGTGTATTTTACAGACTAACTATGGCTATAGTTTATGTTTGATTTCTGTGAAAAAACAATTATTCAGTAGGAATATGTGAAACAGTAGTATATCATACATACATGAGTGTGAACAGAGATTCACAGGGGCAAACAGGACTGCTGAGGAATGTCATTACCTCTGCTTCTCAGTGACCTGCCCATGTAAAACACTACTTGGCTGCTGATGGACCTTTTACCTGCAGATTGGCCAACAAAGCCCACTTACCTGTGAAGAAAACCTTAACTGAAGACTTAGAACTTAAAAGAAAATCTCGTAAAACTAGTATCTAGAGTTCTAATACACTTGCCTTGATAGAAACAGTTTACTCTACCAATCCAACAGCTGGGTCGACAAAAGCTTGGGGTTTTGCCTTACTTCGGTATTGATAATACTTTGCACAGTGTGCTTGCAAGAGAAGGAAGCAGCCAACACATCAGCACCAAGTGGAAAAGTGAACGAGCAAATATCATGTATATAATATATTTGCACACCTAGATACCAATGCTTGAGGCTGACCTAGACTTCTAGCTGCAACAAAAAGGGAACATTGGGTCATTTGTTAGCTAAGGTACTACACTATTTGAAGACCAAACACCTTTTTGTTTACTGACAGGCATTTATGAATAAGGAAAGCTAAACAATTACTTTAGATGTTTCAGAAGTACAAATAGGATTACCATAATTGAATGGGCCTTTTCCTTATTCTGGGAGTTATTAATAGCTTAAGTTCCCTCTTTATTAGCGGCAGTGCAATGTATCTCAGCCATTCTATGTCATTGGTTTCTACCTTGCTGCCCCTTCTGGAAGCATCTGTCACACTGCATTCCGTTCACTCTGCATTCTGTTAATGCTTTGAGCTAGCTGTAGGGTATCTGCTTAGGAGCAACTAGAGTTACTCCCAGTGGGAACCAGTGACATGCAGAAAAAATAAGCAAAACTACCCACAGAGGTACGAGCTTCCAACAATTTTGCAGAAGTGTGAAGATTTACAGTAGAAAATAAAGCACCTCACGCTGGGTCTGGCTCCAAGCCTCCCTTGAGAACCTTCCACTTAGGCAATCTCTTTTATCCTGTGAGCTTAGTGTTCTATCTGTAGGAGTTTCAAGTTTCATATTAACAAATTGGCTTAATTATTTTTAACCAAACTGTTAACTACCTGCAGTGACTTTAGCAAAAGCTTTCAACAAGTTTTAGAAATTTTTTTTTAATAGCAAATTACACAAAGCTGTTAAAAACCAAATGCAATTTTCTCCGAGAGAGAACGTAGATGCCTTTCTCATGGAGAGTCTGAGCAGCCAGGTGGGCAGCTTCTAGGCAAGCACTGCTTCTAGGAAAAGAACTGAAAAAGATTTGAGCTTGCCCGCAGCAACGGAGTTTGTTTATCATGAAAGATTTCTTTCCATTAAGTTGTTTAAATTTCTAATTTGGTAGCCATCAAATGGAAGCATTGAAGTATGTTAATTGAGGTGTGTTCTGCCAAACTCCTCAGAGCATATAGATATGAATATTTTATTACGACGAATTCAGGGCAGAGAAAATCAATCTGGTGGGTTTCATTTGGCCCACCAGTGTGGCAATATTCATTTAAAACTAATTGTGGTCAAGAATTAGTTTTTCTTGAAGATAGACAGGTAATTGTATCATGTCTATGCAGCACTCTGTTCACTCTCTAAACATCAAAAGGTTGAGAAGCTCTAAAATTATAAAGTATTATATCCATGACTATTGACTTCAGAAGATTTATAACCACAGTAAAAATGTGAAAATATGTCTATTAGCACCTTTTTATTTAAAAATGATATTATTAGAAACATATGAGTCTTATTCTTTCTCTCTCTCTCTTTTTATGGTTTTTGCATAGAGCGTGTGCACTTGCTGGAGAGACTGTGATAGGGAAAGTGAGAATTCATCTCTGAGCGGATGCCATGCTGCAATTCTTCCTTCTCCATTTTCCTTCTAGGATTTTGAGACTGCATTCACAAGCTCCTGGCCTGAGGTGCAAGCCACCAGATGCGTCTGCCAAGTGGGAGTCCAGCGCCTTAACCACTGTTATGTCTGCTAGTCCCAGCTTGCTCTCTCTCTCTCTCTTTTCTTTAGACAGAACCTTGCTGGTTGGCTTATCCTGCCTTAGCCTCCCAATTGGAACTGCAGGCATGTACTACTACACCCAGCTTTTATTCAGACAGAGCTTCACTTTGTAGCCCAGGGGCGCCTTGTGCTTGTGATCCTCCTGTCTCAGCCACCGGAGTTGCTGAGATCAGAGTCTCTTAGCATTTAGGCAGGACTGGAAATTGAACCCGGGCCTCCCATGTTGTCTCAACCTCTGGAGCCACAGCGTGTAGGCCTAGGCTCACTCATTTTTATCATCATCTCCATGATGTTAAATATGACTGTTTTATTATGCTAAGAATATTTATGTATAAAACCATAGTTTTCTATCATTCCGTGTTGTAATGGTGGTTGTTTTACTCTGTAATAGACACTGATGGCTTTACCTGTTAAAATCCGGATCTATTTGGAATTCCAGCTGGCAGTTAGTATAGGAGAGAAGCTTTTGGAGCAGTTCAGGGATGCTTTCTGTGAGTTATAAATGACTGACAGAGTTGTAGCATTCTCCACCACTTGAGTGAACTTCAGCCTGGCTTCTGCACTTTAAACTCCTGAACTATTTATTCTTAGAGACTTTAACTGACTAAAGTTGTAATTTTCTCTTCCCCTTTGAGATGTAGATCTCTCTAGCTTCTTGCCAGTTTTACTATCTCACAATGTGTTTCTCAAGACCTGTGAGTTCTCTCTTTGGAATTTACTCTTTTTTTTGGAGAGGTTTTTGCTATGGGGCACGTGAGCTCACCAGACAGAGAGAGACAGAGAGACAGAAAGTGAGAAATCACCCCTCAGGGAGGATGGCCATGCCACAATCCCTTTTCCTCCATTCTTCTCTCAGGATCGTTGAGCACGCACAAACACGCTCCCAGTATGAGTTTGAGCCACCGGGTTCGGTACTTGAACCGTGGTCAACTACGTGGGAGTCCAGCGACATAGCCATTACACTAACTGCTGGTCCCATGGAATTTACTCATTAAGAGAGATAGCATCCTTTTATTTCAGTTTCTGTAGGAGGATAAGAGGGTATCTTAACTTGAATAGAAGATAAGAAATAAGCACAGTTAACAAACACATATGTGCTAAGCATAAGCCAATTGCCCCTCCTTAACAGCCTCCATACTTTTCCATTAGTTTACCCTAGCATTTAAAAATCCTTTTGCCTTTTGTTTAGCAAGTTAAATTCAATCTCCCTCCCTTATTGCCATAGTCTTGAATAAATTTTGTCCATGCTTGTTGAAACTCCATTTAATGGCATTTATTTGCCATGGTCAGTTGTGAAAATTAGAATTATGAGAGACAGATTATGAATAAAATGTGAAAAGTTTAAAGGCTGCTTTGACATGAGGAAAAAACCTACAAGATTATTTTTACACTATTAGATGATGATAATCATCATACAACAGCAATGACATCTTTCTTCCATTAAGAATTCTAAGTTCTGGGACCAGCAGTTAGCGTAATGGCTATGTCGCTGGACTCCCACGTAGTCGACTGCGGTTCGGGTCCTGGACCTGGTGGCTTAAAACTCATGCGGGGTGCGTGTGCGTGCGTGCCCAAGATCCTGAGAGGAGAATGAAGGAGAAAGGATTGTGGCGTGACCATCCCCCCTGGGGGGTGATTTCTCGCTTTCTGTCTCTATGTCTCTGTTCTGGCGAGCGCATGCGCTCTATAGCCAAAAACTCCCCAAAAAAAAAAAAAAAAAAAGAAGAATTCTAAGTTCTTTGGTCTACCCCATTGCTTAATGGGAGATAGGAACCTGATTCTGGCCCCAGCTGCACAAACCCCAACATGATGGAGAAATGGTGGAGAAGAGATTGCAATGTGACTACACCCCATTGCAGGGTGGATCCTCTCTCTATATATATCTTTCTCTGGTGAACACATGCATTCTCTGGCATGTTAAAAAAATAATTCTAAATTATTTTACAGAAATAATTATATTATAATATTTATTGTCAAAACTTTATTACGTAGATGACTAGACACATTACCTGTTTGTGTGTGTGTGTGTGTGTGTGCATTTATTTGTCTAAAATGTGGCTTGATATACCATATCAAGGTCACAGAGGGAAAAACAGAATCTAGAACACTGGAAACTTACACTGCTTTGTTTTAGCTTCCTCATCATCAGCAATTTAAAATTTTTATCAATCTTTAGAGAAAGAGACAATATATTTGAATTTTTGGTTGGATAGTGTTTTAGCACCTCTTATTAAATACGCACACTACTGGCCTGCCCTGAGAGACTTAGATTAGAACAGTGTCCATGAGCATTTTGTTGTTTTAATGTCTATTTTCTTGTACCCTTTTAAGGCTATTTAGCTGTTTTGAATACTGCTGACCGTGTCATTTCTTGACAGAATTCTATGTTTTTGAATTTTCCGGAATTAACATGGGTTTCTTTGGATAGTTTTTTTATCTCTATATTCTCCTTACAATTTGTTCCTTTAGGGAATGGTTTGTGCTTTGCCAAGTTACTTTCGGATTCCCCTGGGGCTTGTTTGAAATCCTATTTAGCTTTATATTTAGATATTTTTAGTGAATAACATTATTCAGTACTGTGGCCTGCAGTGTCATATGTATGCAGACGATACTCAGATATTCTTTCCAGTCCCTGCAGACCTATGAAACGGCTTGATGTTTTGCATAATTGTCTGTGTGATATTCAAGCATGGATGTCTTCAAATTTCCCCGAATTTAGTACAGATAAAATTGGGTTGCTACTGATTGGTTCTCCAGGATAAATGTGTTTCCAGCCTTAAGAAAGTGATTTTCTTTCTTTTCTTTCCCTTTTTTTTTGTTTGTTCTGAAATTATGCTTTTGACCTTAAGATTACTATAAACGTGGTTTGTGTGTGTGTGCGTGTGTGTGTATTTTATTAACCACACAGTTTTCAGTTTTCTTTCTGCACCTACTCTGTGCAAACTTGCCTCCTGAAGATTTCCTTATTTCAGAGGAGTTCCAACCACAATTTACAATCAGTGACCTCAGCCTGCTACCTTTCAGTCTGATTCTAATAGATCTCAAATCCTTCCACGGCCTGCTCTTCAGCTCAGGAATCAATTCTTTTATGCATGAGTTCTTTAAATTTACTATGGCTTTGTAAGGTCCAACTAAAGACTATTTGTTTGATTTAGCCTTTTACATATTTATTGTATCTTCTTTTATATTAAGCCCACATAGCACTATGGGATGGACACATGAAGGACATTTCATAAATGTAATTGGGTTGATTGATAGGCCATGTGGAGTGTTTGCAGAAAGTTCTATTTTACAATGAAAAGGGCTATTAATGAAACCACAGTGATTCTGAGCTGTGGATAAATGTGTATCGAACATATCCTCCCACTAGGCAGCCAAAGAGTATACAGCATTTTGGATACTACATTAAATAAATGGAGTAGAATAAAATTCCTATGAAATAGTCTCAATTCATTAGTTTGGTAAAGTTTAGGTATCACTTTAACTAAAAGGTATTCTGAATGATAACTGGTGCTTTCTTCTAGACTTTTAAAGAAATGGGGCTTTACAATCCTGTTTGATGACCTGAGAAAGTTGAATTAGTTGAGTCTGCATTAAACAGAATAATGTGTTTAATGGATAGACCATAAAACAGAAACATCTGAAAGTACTACAGGTCTTACCAGATCCAGCTCTGAGCTTTCTATGAAGAGATGAGATGTAAATAAGTATATTGGTAAAAGAGGGCACCCAGAATGGGTAGGCAGTAAGACCACACATGTGTAGCAGACCTATGTATACATGCCCATCCGAACTTATGTCCCGGAATTAATAACTCACTAAAGAATGACTGGGCACAGTCTTTTATCTCCCCAGAAGTATCAGTGACCCTGGACTGCTATCATTTTAGCTAGGCTAACAGCCTCGACTACAAAGTAAGAGCAGAGAATTTGCTATTGACAAGGCAAATGAAATTAGATTTCTCTGTCAGTGGTGCAGACTATTCAACCTCAGCACAGCAGCCATTCAGGTCATGTTCTTCATTTTCTTTGAGATAAACTACAACACATGAACCTATATTTATTGTTTCCAGCTGGGAACGTTGATGAGCATGGTCAAAATAATCCTTATGTCCTAGGTGTCTGAAGAATGGCACTGAAGAGTAGCACTGTTGCTTCATTAAAAGCGTGCTGAGATTTGTCTAACTGTATTATTTCTCACGCTTACACATACTTAATGATACTTTCTGGCACCTGCATTATGAGAAATAGTAAATTTGGAGATATTTGTTCAATTTTATCCATTTCTTCATGTCATTTTTCTTCCTGTAACTTATTGTTTGCTTATTTGTTTGTTTGTTTTTGCCAGTGGGCTTGTGTGCTTGCCAGAGATGGACAGAGAAAGAGGAAGATGAGAAAATGCCTTCCCCACTTGGAGAATGCTCACGTGCACGGAGCTCCAAATCCTTAAAGCACATGTGCACATGTGCTCTCTGTATGTTTTTCAAACTGCCAGCCTAGGCTGTGATCTGTCATGTGGGATCTGGTTGCCTGATCCACCAGGCTATGGAACTGGCTCCTGCTGTAGGGGTCATCTGTGAATCATATAAAATTCTTAGATTCTTGTTTTGCTATGGCCACTGAAGGAATCAGAAAGAAGTGAGGAGCAATCCTTCTCCATACAACCTAAGTTCTCTTTGTCATGATGAGTGCTATGGAGACTTACCTGGGGAATTTCTTTGGAATAACAAATGAATAATACCCTCTGGGTCACATATTTGGATCACTTTACAATCTATAGCAATATTGACTAGTCTAGCAAGATATACTTTTTCTTTCTTTTTAGCAATGAAATAAAAAGAAACTAAACCCAAGAGAAGTTTATTATGTCTAGATTCATTGCTGATAAGAAGTAGGAACCAAATGATGTTTTTTCGACTCATGTTACCTATACAAGCCTAAAAGTTAGACATGTGAGTTCAAGTTAGGAGGGGAACAATATTTTAATAGCAGAATAGTAGAAATTTATCTGTAATATACATGGGATGAAATTTGGGTGGGAATTGCCACTAAGGAGATCAAGCATTTGTTTACATTTATAACTGTTTTTACCCTTCGCTAGTCTTTTCCTCTATTAAAACAATTCCATACGTTAATGACTGCCCTTCTTCCCACCCAATACCATCAAGATAAAGTGAATATCATAATTATGGTCTGTGGGCCTTGGGTTGAACTGGACCCTTTCTATACTTATTTCTCACTATAACCATCTTTAAATCATAATTTCCTGTCAGAATATGCTTTATTTTCCTTGGGTCTTTTCACAGACTTCCTCAATCAGAAGCACGGCTATTTCCTTGTCCTTCCCCTTAACTGGCTGGCTTCTATTCATTAGACATTGTATTATTCTGAGTGACTCCATCTCTTCCCGTAGCGAGGTCAAGTGCTTCTCTCAATGTCCTCTTTTTGCCACTTATTATTGTGTCATTACCTATTAGATTTTAAACATCCCCAAAAGGATGATTTGTGTCCTAGTCACCCATGTGACTTTAGCATACATTATAATACAATGGTACTCTGAAATAATAAGAAATATGTATGTTGATTTCTGATGCTGGTTCCTGAAGTAGAGCTCCAAAGACCTTCTAATATCCTCAACAAAAGCTACATCTGGTCCAGAGCTCCATATCCCTTGAAATTTCCTCCATGACAGAAGTAGCTTTTGTTCTAATGAGGTGACACCTGGTGATCTCCTGAATGGCACTGATCTATGGAAGGACAAAGCCATACTATAAACTTAGGTTTTACAACTGCTACACTCTCCTCATCCCATCCTCCAGGAAGGAGGGAGGGGACGAAGACTGGGTTAGCAATTGATTGTGTCTACACCATAATGCCTCCATAAAAATTCCTGAATTGTGGGAATTGGAGAGCTGCTGGTGTGTTAGATGTGTGGAGCTGCCTGGAGGATGGCGTGTTGGAGAAAGAATAGAAGCTCTGTGCCCCTTCCATGTACTTTACCTGATGCAACTCTTCTGTCTGTCATCTCTACCCTTTGGGATATCCTTTATAATAAAATGTAAAGTGTCTCTCTGAACTCTGAAAGCCATCCTAGCAAATTAATTGAATCTGAGGAGGGGGTCAAAAGAACCCTGATTCACCTGTCAGTCAGAAATATAGGTGACAATCTACTGCTTATGGTTAGAGTCTTCAGTGAGTAGCAGTTCTGTGAGACTGTGGGATCTGACTGTAATACTATGTAAATAATGCCAGAACTTAATTGAATTATAGGACATCCAATTGGTATCTGGTGGAGAATTAGGACGGAGAAATATTCCAACACATTTTTAAATGCTTATAGTTCTTTAAATTAATTTCTAAATGTACATTTAATCACAATATATCTTTGCACTGTAAAACATCACTTTTTTCCAGCATGATACTGCATATATCAGTGAAGACAAAGACATTGCCATATATATTATTATTATCAGCAAATAACTTCACTTTTTGTTTTTTTTGAGAGATTTTCACTGTAGGGCCCGTGCGCTCGCCAGACAGACAGAGAGAGACATAGAGACAGAAAGCGAGAAATCACCCCCCAGGGGGGATGGTCACGCCGCAATCCCTTCTCCTCCATTCTCCTCTCGGGATTTTGGGCACGCACGCACACGCACCCGGCGTGAGTTTTAAGTCACCAGGTCCGGGACACGACCCGTGGTCGACTACGTGGGAGTCCAGCGAGTCCAGCGACATAGCCATTACGCTAACTGCTGGCTCCCAAATAACTTCACTTTTGTGTCAAATATATTAGCTTTTTTTCCCTGTTCCTCTCCCTCTCTCTCTCGATTACTTACCCCCACATTTTACCTATCTTTACTATCTCTAGTATCTCCAGTTGCCCTCCCTGCTACTCTTCCTTCCAAACTCTCAGTTTCTGGTATAGAGTGCAGACATTTGGGTCTACCACATTTTTAAAAAATGATACAGAGTATATGCATGCTTGAGAGAGAAGGAGAGAGAGAGAAGGAGAAAGAGAGAGAGAGAGAGAACCCCTTTAGCAAGGTCTTTTCAAATCATGATACCCTTTCTCCAGTCCTCCAGCTCTTCTAACTCCCAGCAGATATTCAGGTCCATCAGGGGATCCAAACCCACAGTCACCCTCATGACTTTGAGCTTTGGAGGGCACTTGTGTTTTCTTTGTACGTCAGTGTCTAAACCAACCTGAAGTGTTACCTTGAGTTTTAACGAGAAAAATGTTTGTTTTTCTGTTACACAACAGTTACTTCATACTTATTTTAAGGTAATTGAAAGGTAAAAATGAAATTTTCCAAATGTGCAAATGTAGTAGTGCAACCTAAAAATATATTTTAAACTTTAGTAGCTTGATCCTACTTTGTGTGAGAGTTTCCTGAATGTGACCCACTCGGGAAGTGAAGTATATCACAGGAGTTTCTGTTTCCTCCAATATATAATAATTCTGGCTAGACTTTCAAGTTAAAATTCACCATTCTAGGCTATAAAGCAAGAGACTATCATTATCTTTTTTGTTTGTTTGTTTGTTTGTAGAGGTATTCCCTACAGGGCTCGGGCGCTTGCCACACAGACAGTGAGTCTATTGTTACTACTCAAGGCCTTACTTTACTAGTCTGCTACAATGTACTTGGGGTTCATCTCAGAATTTATCTACCTTAGCCACCCTTTCTTTTCCTTTTTCTTTCTTTCTTTCTTTTTTTTTTTTTAAGTTTATACAGGGCACATGTGTGCCAGAGAGAGACAGATGGGGGGGACAGGGGGAGAGAAATAACCTCCCTATGGGAGATAGTCACACCACAATCACTCCTCCTTGGTTCTCCTCTTGGGACTTTGGGCATACATGCACATGTGCCCAAAGTGTTTTTCAAGACACCAGATTTGGGACATGAATCAGAGACTTGGCCATGTGGGATCTAGTACCTTAACCACCATGCTATCTGCTGGCCCTAACCATCCTTTCTTAAAACAAAAGAAGAATTATATATAAGATGATTAAAATGAGAATTAGAGAGGCAGGGATATAGAAGCGAATCATTAACTTAAAAACATTTGCTGTGTTTCTTTCGCATGCGAAAAATATTTCTAAAATATGATAATAAGACAAAGGACATATGTCTCTCTCAATATCCAAAGAAATATGGACAACAAAACAAAACAAAATAAAACAAAACCTCTTCATTTATCTGTAACAATAATATACCAATAATGTGGCAAAACACCTTGTACACATGTTCACAAAAATGCCAGGCAAATGCTGGGAGGACAATGCACCCAAACGACAGTGTAGCAGTTGGTTTTATCATGCTATTTTCAACAAACAAAATCATGGGAAGTTTGCAAGAACATAATTGAATCTATTGGTAGATGGAAGATACAGGAAATCAAGACAAAGGTTTGTAAAGAGGCTCTGAACTTTTGGCATGTCACTACAAATTGATTGAAACAAATTTAATCCAGTTCCCAGAGCATTATACATTTTATAATTGAAATCCTTCAGGCTGGTACACTGACTCAAGGCTTTCACAGATCTTCCCATTTCTCAGTGCCTCACATCTGCCCAGCTTCCTATTTGTGTTTCCTGGTGGCCTTTTCTGAAGATATTAGATTAGATATGAGAAGGTTTGAGATTTTTGGAAAGCAGGGGGAAAGGAGAAAGAGAAAAGGAAAGAAGGAAGGAAGGAAAAAAGGGACAAACGGAAGGAGGGCAGGAAGGACAATTTGTTTTCCAGTGCAGCCTTTTATAGGGACCCCAAATTCTATTAGATACATGGCTACTATTTTACAAATGTGTCTGTCAGACTTATATGATGGGATAATTTACTTCATCCCAATTAAGGAATATTTTAATAGCATTTAAATGCACGTAGAGGAAAACCAATTTCAGTGTACCCTTTACGTGGTATTTCAAACTAGCAGATACCCAAATTTGCTGTCATATTACGGATGCATTAAGGTACTATGGCATTTAAAATTGTTCATTCAGAAAATTACAATTTAAGGCAGGAAATGAATGAATTATTACATTATCATCAAAAGAATATTTTATACATGGAAACAATGCTGAAGAAAAGCCAACACATCTGGGCTATTGATTATTATTTTGTTCTTATTATTATATAAAAGTGAAGAGATTCTGACATAGAAGCTAGTTTTCTATTATAAAATGAGTCAAAATGTTAGAGCAAAATAAATTAAAAAAAAAAATCCTGTTAGAAAACTCCTTTATTTCCTCATTCTGGGATTTGAATGAGGGAAAAAGGTACACTCCCACCCACACGTTAGTGTATACACATGACACACAGCATTATCTGCATTTTTTCTTACCCAGTCAGGCGGGTTGTACATATTTAGTACCCCACTTGTATTTTCACGCCTATGAACAAGCAGGTACTAACACACACGGGAACAGGATGTCTTATGCATATACAATATGTACCTGAAAAGGAAAGTTTTGATGAAAAGTTGGGAAACAAATATTCATCTCATTGGAATACAATCTGTGAATTTTTCAGCAGTTTCATGAAAGACTGAAAACTATTTGAGAAGAATAAATGAGCAATTTCACACAACTCTAGTTTGCTTCCTCTTGTTTCCTGTTTTGCTCTGTTATGCATGGAAGAGAATCTTATAAAAAATGCCTTCTATTACTGACCCAGGTCTTTTTGAAAGTGGTTTTGTCATCCTTCATGTCCTTAAAGAATAAGATGAAAGTAAAAATATGGAAGTGTTTGCATTGAGGAAAATGAAAGTTGAAAGCAAAAAGAAGAATGAGGAAGAGAGAGACTGCAGATACTGATAGACATTCAACATCTAATGAACACTTCAAAATGGAACTTCAATGAAAAGGAATAGTCTGCTTTAGTGCAAAAAGAAGAATATTAGAAACTAATTCTTAGAAGAAATAGAGCAGATTTAGAGTTACTAAAACATGCGAAGGAGGATTATAGCTTGTAGAATTCATAACTGGATTGGAAAAGGCATTATTTGATATAATATTTAACCTAACACTGAAAAATGAAAATACATTATGTCCTAATGAAATTTGAGAATATGTTCAAAATTCAATGGCAAAATAGGCTTTAGCACACTTGACAGAAGTTTTCTTTTTCAAAGGCTGTTTTCATATTAAATATCTTTTCTCTTCTGTTCTTTTTTTATTTTTATTATTTTTTTATTTATTTTTTTTACCTGAGGAGTGAGAATAGTCCAAAGAGCTTGGAAGTTAACTTTTGTTTTCTCTCCTCAAACATCAAATTCATTACCCTGTTGAAAGGAATTGCTGGAGACTAACCACACATCACACATGCTCTGACTACAGGAAAATGGTAAAGGAAAAATTTTCAACATTAGTCCATCTTTCACTTTTTCTGAATGATGGTTCTGTGTATAATAATTTATTTGTACCCAGATTCTGTATTAAGATCCATGTGTATAGAATCTGTCCCCAAATTGCCTTACAAATAAGATTGAGTTATATGTCCATTAACTGGTAAAGAAAATCTTTCATCTATCTCAGTAAGGGGAGCAAAAGTACTTGGTTACCATCTTGGAGTGAGTTGCCCTTGAATTCTCCAGACTGCAACTTCAGTGGTAGAAAAGAGTCAAATTCAAAAGATGGTAAGGTAATATGGTAAGAAGATAATATGGTAATATATCTAAAGTGTCATGTTCACAAAATTTTCTTAATTTTAGCATATAACATAGACTATCGGTAGCAATTATGACTGAAGCATGAGTTTATTCTGGCAGGTCATGTGAAAAATATAAATTGACTAGGATAAACACTGCATGTGGGGAGATTAATTATCTCTTAGAATGCTAACAATATTTTAAAATTTGTGATTATATAATCATATGCATGTGTCACAGGAATTTCTACTGCATGGAATAGGTTTTGGATATATTAATAGTTTTATTTCACCTGTAGTATTCTTAAAAATTTTCTGTCAGGTGAGTGCAGTCACTGCAAAGAGACAGGAAGAGATGGAGTAAGAAAGTACCACCTGGGGGAATGACCATGCAGCTTTCCCTTCCCCATTCTCCTCTTGGGATTTTGGACTCACTTGGTGAGTCAAGTCACCAAAGTCTGAGACTTAAATGGCAACGTTGGCCATGTGGGATCTAGCCTCTTAACCACCACAAAACCACTAACTCTCATCCATATTTTCAATAGTTATGAATCTATTGATATTCACTCTGGGCTATGTTCTAATATAAGTCTTTCATAAGTTTTATATTACTTTCATGATAATGCTATGAGATCTGATTATCTCAGTTTTTCTGACTTAAGCTGGGAGGCACCAAAGATTCACTGATTTGCATAGGACATAGAGCTAACAAGCCCCAGCTTGGACCCTATGCAGGATAAGTGGAGAATAATCAGAGTTCTTATAACCCTGCTTAGCATCCTCTACCACATTGGTTTTATACACAGTTTGCTAAAGTTCTACAAGTTAAAACAATTGTGAGTCATGTGACTAGATTGTTGAGATGCCTTTAATCAAATTTGACCAGTCGTATCATAACTATCAACAAGAATGTGATAGATAAAATTATAAGGCACACCAATAGTACTTTACCTGTTTTACCATCAACAATACCTCATTTCATTTATTTTTAAGTTATTATAAAACGCTGGTTGTGGGAAAAATAAAAACTGTAAATACCATTATAAAAGATTTTGAACGCAGTGGATATATTATATGGTACTTGGTAAAACCTTAATTATATGATGACCCTTTCAACCCTACATCAAGCTCCGAGTTTTATAGACACACACACACACACACACACACAAATCTCTCTATGTCTTTTGGTTCCAAAATTTACAAGACACATGATGAAGGAGTCTATATTTTACAACTGTGCTAACTGTCAAGAACCTTTTTAGATCACTATTTTATTCCTCAGTGAAGATCAATAGAAGTCACTTATTGTGCTTTTTGTGGGTAGAAGTAGAAGGGAGCTCATTGATGGGCATAATTCAAAATCACACACTGTGTGGGGGGTAAGTATTTGGGAGTCTCTGGAACAAAGAAAGTGGCAACCTGTAAATGTCATTTAGATGCATTTGAAGAGAAGGATGGCAATATTAGCCACTACAGAAGACCAGACTGTGTCGATGGACATTTTAATGGCTCCCTTTGAGAAATGTACATTTGTGCAGGATTTTATAATGTTTGAGTGATTTAAGCAGTTTGTATATGAATCATCTACTTATATGTACTATGGGTGTTTCCCCAAATCTTGAGAATGTAATGAAATTTGCCAAGCAGTAGTATATGAATGTTTCAGAGAGGAGAGGCCAGGAGAGGAATAATCTTTAAAATCCTATGAATAATGATAGTTGAGAAGTAGAATTAGTTCATTGCAGAAAACATGGTTCTTCTGTTGAAGATCATGTAATGATTCAATTTGTTTTCCTCTAAAGCAGGCTCTACATGCTTCATGAAAGTTTGTCGGTCATTTCTTAGACAACGAATTCACTGAAATTAGTGTAACACAAGATTCCAGTAAAGTCACATAGTAGACACTTAGACACATACATCTGATACATAATAGTCACAGAAATTATTTATGTTAAAGTAAAGGAAGAATAGTACACATTTATATGATATCATGCAATATAATCCATTTTTTATTGACATTTGCCATTCAGGCAAAATGCTGATGCTTTGGACATACATTTTAAGTGTGAGGTAGACGTTATTTTTCCAATTGTAATGTACAAATAAATCCCAGCATCATATTTTCTATGTTTATCAAAAGTCTTCCTTAGCTGTATTTTACCATGTTTAGTTCTGATTCTATTTTTTTTTTTTGGCATTGAAGTTGTTTGTCATTTTCTCTCAATTTTAAAAGGTACATTTATATATGTAAACATACCTACCTTCTTATTTATATTAATATTTTGTGTGGACTTAAAAGAACATTTCATCTTTATTCGAATGTTATCTTAAAGATAATATATGCCCACTACGAACTGCAAAGACACATTTTAAAACAAATTGGCACAGAAAAAAGTGTCAGATAATTTAGTTTGCTACCTAGTGGAGATTATAGAGCTCAAAGATGCAAGAGTGGCAGGCAACTAATTAAATAGAAATCAGCTAATAGAAGACTTTCAAGTCCTTAATACACCAAAGAGAAAGCATGACACCATCAAACAGACAGAGTATAAACAGCTATTTGGTGAGGATTTCATACAAAGTAAAAATGAAACACAAGGAGACCCATCAGGGAGCCACATTGCAGAAGAAAATGCTGTTAGTGGAGACAGTTGAGCCCTGGAATGGAGTGCCGTGCTACAGCGAAGCTCCATGGGAGCTCATGGAGAAACAGCTGCCCCCTGAAGACAGAAATGCAAAAACAATAGGCTGGACATTTTCTGACAACAGAAATCCAACAGATTCTTGTAAGAATAGTACCATTGCTACCACAAATGACTCCAGTGTCATCTATAGTCCCTTTGGCTGTGCCCTCTAACTGGCCTTTCCTGTAATTGTTTAGTTAAAAAATAAAAATCGAGGACACTGGAAAGGAATCATATGCATCTCAACGCTTCATGGAGATGTGCTATGTTTTCATAAAGATTCTTGCTAGGATCATAAAATTTAAAAAGAAGTAAAGTTCATTGCTTTCTTCAGGAAACTTCAAAATTCAGACAACTTTTGAAAATAATTCTGTAATTTCTAACTACCAAGTAAAATATAAACAAGGGCTGCTGGTAGAGAACTAGTTTGGTTTATTTTTTCTGAGTCTAATTTAATGTACAGAATGGTGAAGTCAGAGGAAAAAGTGGACAGATGAACAAACAGATATTGACTGACAACATCTTCGTCAATTGTGTGTACTCTGTCAATTACTGTTGCTAAGCAGTTGCAACTATTTATTATGTTTATATTTGCTGATATTATCAAAACATGTGGGGCTTCAAGAGAGAAGCATAAACCTTGAAAAACTGTGAGACGAAGGAAGTTTTGTCATCCCTAAATATTTTGCCTGCTCACTTAATAAACTGGATTTAAACAATAACAATAAAATAAGCTCCTCTGTTTCCAAGCAAAGTATACAAGAGAACTTCTAGCTCTAGGAGACCCACACTGGGAGCACCATGGGTAGAAAACTTAACTACATTGCTAAGAGTCCTGTGATTAACCATCTGAACGGTTCAGATTCCTGGGTCAGCATGAAAACATGCAGTATGTGAGTGCATGTGTGCATGCTTGAGGTGCTCAAGAGGTTGAG
The DNA here is from genome assembly GCF_000334495.1 of Tupaia belangeri chinensis. Taxonomy (NCBI): domain Eukaryota; kingdom Metazoa; phylum Chordata; class Mammalia; order Scandentia; family Tupaiidae; genus Tupaia; species Tupaia belangeri. The sequence goes on from NW_006160175.1 coordinate 1,605,030, forward strand.
GGCTAGGGAAAGGGGGATGCGGTGTGAGACTTTATGAAGTGGCTTTTGTCTTACTATCATTCTCTCTCTCTATCATGAACATGCTCTCTTTGTCATGGATAGAATATTGGGTTCTTGAAAAAGACTTGATGTATTTTTCTGTTTTTCTATGCAAAAGTGTGTCATGACTTTTCCAACAACTCAATAAATATGCTTTACATTTTTAAAGAAATATGAAAAAAATATAATGAAAGTATGAATTCACTTAAGTACAAAATTTTTTAAATTGCATGGATAGCTTTTTACACTATGCATTTTCCATGAATGTTTTGAGGTCCTCATATCTTTCAAAGAACATTACTAATGTCTTAGAATTTGTTAGGAGTTTCATCTTAGAATAGCGGCATGTGTGTCTGTGTGTATGCGGAAAGAGAGAGAGAGAGAAAGAACCTTCGATAACCCTAAATCCATCTGTGATCTTGTGCATACACACATTCACACACACACACACACACACACACACACACACACTTCTCTATCTACCCATCTGCATACACACACAGATTTTAAATACACGTATACACACACATGTCTATAATAGGTGAAATAACAATATCCAAAGATATCCTGGTCCTAATCCCTGGATCCTGTTAATCTTGCACTATAGTCTCAAAGAAAACTTTGCCAACGTGATTAAATTAAGAAAATTGAGACAAGGAAATTATCCAGGATCATATTACTGGTGTGTCTAAGTTGTGACTACCGTGGTCCTTATAAGAAGAAAGTAGAGGGAGAGTCTATTACAGCAGAGAGAAGGCAATGTGATGACCTCAGCAGAGAGAAAGATCTGAAATGCTACTCTGCGGGTTTTGAAGAAAAAGAGTTGTGCATCAAAGAATGCAGATATAGAAATAAGTTTTGACACTACAGTTTCAGTCCAGTGAAACTGCTTTCAGACTTCTGGAACTGTGGGAGAATAAATTTGTATTTAAACCAATGAATTTAAGGCACTTTATTCCAGCAGTCATAGGAAACTAGTACAATATAAATATTTTCAAGATATTTAGAAATTGTCTAAGAAGATTGGTCTAAATTAAGAAAATCTGCAACAAGAACTTTCACACATTATTGTGTGTAAGAAACATCTTACTTGGGCCCAGTAGGAAGTGTGGCAGTTAAAAGCACTAGACTTTCACATGACAGACCACGGTTTGAGTCCTGGAACTGACGGCTTACTTTCTCACTTTCTCTTTTGCGTGTGCATGCGCACATGCCCTGTAGCAAATTTTATTTATTTACTTATTTATTTATTTTTGGAGAGGTTGTTGCTATAGGGTGCATGCACTAGCCAGAAAGAGAGAGACAGAGAGACAGAAAGCGACAAATCATCCCCCAGTGGGGAATGGCCATGCCACAATCCCGTCTTCTCTATTCTCCTCTCGGGATCTTGGACTTGCACGCACATGCGCCTGGCGTAAGTTTAAGCCACCGGGTCTGGGACTTGAACTGCAGTCGACTACATGCAAGTCCACTGACATATCCATCATACCAACTTCTGGTCCCAACCCTGTAGCAAATTAAAATGATGATAATAAGAATTTTTTTTTAAATAATTCTTTTTAAAAATTAAAAATACATTATAAAAATTTATCTTAGGAGTATGTACAAAACTGGGTTCTTGAACCTTCTGTTCAATGAATCTGATTTAACCAAGGGGATGCAAATATAGGAACCTATATCTGAATGCAGATAGTATTTAGAATTAAAAAAAATGCACTAACATAGGAACGTGTCTTAATGTGGCTGCTAGGTTGCATTATTTGCTGTAATCACTAAACGGTGTTCTTTGACAGTTAAAAGAATGGTTGGAGAAAGTGTCTCTTCCTCTTTTTCCTTCTTTTCTCTTTTCTTCTGTGTGTTTCTACTCATTGGCATTTGGTAAACTCTAATCATGCATTTATAAAATTTCAGGTGTATGATAGCCTACAATTCTTTCTTTCTTTCTTTTTTTGGAGAGATTTTCGCTATAGGGCACATGCGCTCACCAGACGGACAGAGAGAGACAGAGAGACAGAAAGCGAGAAATCACCCCCCAGGGGGGATGGTCACGCTGCAATCCCTTCTCCTCCATTCTCCTCTCGGGATCTTGGGCACGCACGCACATGCGCCTGGTGTGAATTTTAAGCCACCGGGTCCGGGACGCGAACCGCGGTTAACTATGTGGGAGTCCAGCGACATAGCCATTATGCTAACTGCTGGTTCCCAGCCTACAATTCTTGAAATTGCAAGAAGTCTAAGTTTAAAAATCATAAAATATTTGTGTTCTACAAATATGTGGACTTTGTAAAAATTAAATATCGCAAAAAAATGTAATGACAAGATGATGGATATATTTAATAGTATGATTTGATTTTACATAAATATTGAAAAACCACACTGTCCTCCATAAATATGTACAATTATTATAAACATATAAAAGCATATTAATATTTTGATCCTATATGTTTGAAATGAGAATTTTTAGAAAAGTACACATTTAGCTACTTCAATTGAAACTGTATACATATCAGTTTTTGCTTAGTTGTATATATGAACATCTACTTTACCGCTATATCTCTATCATTTATAAGAGTCACAAGTGCTGGACCGACGGCATAATGGCTATGTCACTGGATTCCCATGTAGTCGACTGCGGTTTGAGTCCCAGACCTGGTGGCTTAAACTCCCACTGGGCGTGTGTGCATGCGTGCTCAAGATCCCAAGAGGAGAATGGAGAAGGGATTGCTGTGTGGCCAACTCCCTATGGTGTGACTTCTCGCTTTTTGTCTCTCTGTCTCTCTGGTGAGCACACACACCCTAGAGCAAAAAAACTCCTCCAAAAAAAAAAAAAAGAGTTACAAGTGCTAACATGTTTTATATTTATTTTCTATTGTGGGAAAATTAAAAAAAGCAAACATGTAATACAAAATTCATTACCTTCATCATTTGCAAGTGTACAGTTCAGTAGTGTTAAATGTATTCATATTATTGGGACCAACAGATGGCACATTGGCTATGATGTTGCTGGACTCCCTCGTGGCTGACCCTACATTGGGCATGCATGCCCAAAATCCTGAGAGAAGATTGGAGGAGAAGATATTGTGGCATGGCAATCCCCTCTGGGAGGGGTGATTTCTTGCTTTCTGTCTCTCTGTAGAGAATACGTGCCCTATAGCAAAAATCTCTTTAAAGAAGTATTCATATTATTATGAAGCAGATCTCCAAAAGTTTTTCATCTCGAACGTCAAAAACTATACCCAGTAAACAATAACACTTCTTTTCTCCTAACAGCCACCCCTTACAAGCTCCATTTTACTGTCTCTTTCTATGAATTTGACTACTTTCTGCCTCAGATAAGGGGCATCATACAGTTTTTGTCATTTTGTGCGTGGTTTATTTAATCTATTCTAATCTCATGATTCATCAGTATCATAGCATATACAGAATTTCTGTCTTTATAAGAGCTAAGTAATATAATATATATTTAAGTACTATATATATTCTATGTATTTATATACTTAAATACATATCATATACATTATATATGTATATATGATATTAAACATATAAAATGCTCCTATACATGTTATGTAATATATAAAATATAATATATAAGTATATATATATTTTTCAAACACCATATTATATCTATTAATTCATCATGAATGTTTTTATACTTCATAGCTAATGTTGACTAGAATTGATATGAACAAATGTCTGCAAATATCTCTTTAAAACTCTACTTTCATTTTGCTGGGTATAGACTCAAAATGAGACTGCCAATTGCTATGGTAGTTCTCTTTCTATTTTTATTTTGAGGAATCTCCATACTGTTTCCAGTCTTATTATCCTACCATTGTACCACTGTACCACTAGTACTCATGAGTTCCAATTTCTCCATACCCTTGTCTACAATTGTCACTTTTTGTTTGTGTTTTGTTTAGCAACTTTTGGTATTAGCTGTTCTAATGAGTGTGAGATGAGATCTCATTGTGGGTTTTACATTACTCTGATGAATAATGATATTGAGCATCTTTTTATGTCTGTTGGCCATTTGTACATTATCTATAGAGAAATGTCTTTTCATATCTTTTGTCATTTTTTTAAATTAAATATTATGATTTGCTTTTGTTGTTGAGTTGTAAGAGTTCTTTGTGTATTCTGAATATTTACTTATTATCAGATATACTACTTGAAATGTTTTCTTTACTTCTTAGGTTGCATTTTGCATTTTTATTTTCTTGATAGTATCTTTTTTTTTCTTCTCAAGGTTTTTCCATAGGACATGTGTGCTCACCAGAGAGACAAAGAGAAGGAAAGTGAGAAATCACCCCTTCAGGGAGGATGAGCATGCCACAATCCCTTCTCTTCCATTTTTCTCTAGAGATTTTGGGCACATACACGCATCCAGAGTGATTTTTAAGCTTCCAGGTCTAGCACTCAAACTGGGTCATGGGACCAGCAGTTAGCATAATGGCTATGTCGCTGGACTCCCATGTAATCGATCGCGGATTGAGTAC
>NW_006160175.1:1609672-1625390 GCF_000334495.1 Tupaia belangeri chinensis
CGCTTTCTGTCTCTCTGTTTCCGTCTGTCTGGCAAGTGCACATGTCCTATAGCAAAAAACTTCTCCAAAATAAATAAATAAATAAATAAATAAATAAATAAATAAAAACTGGGTCATACTTCTGGGAGTCCAGCACCTTAACCGTCATGCTGTCTACTGGTCCAGATTTTATTCTTTAATGCTTAAACGTTTTTAGATTTGATAGTATTGTTTGTTTATTTTTGCTGTTGTTGCCTGTGCTTTTGGTGTCATAATCAAGAAATTCTTGCCAAGTCCAGTTTCATAGAACTTTTTTTCTGTTTTCTTCTGGGAAGTTTATAGTTTTAGTTCTTACATTTGAATCCTTAATTTATTTATAGTTAATTGATGCATATATTGTAAGGAGGTTTATTATGAATAATTGGCTCACGTGATTATTGGAAATGAAAATTCCCACCATCTGCCATCTGTAAACTGGAGACCCAGGAAAGCTGGTCATATAATTCCAATCCAAGTCTGAAGGCTGAAAGCCAGAAGAGCTGATTGTGTAAATCTCAGTCCAAGGTCAGAAGAAGACAGATGTCCCAGCTTAAGCAGGGATATACAAAGAAAGAGAACGAATATTCCCTTTCTCCAGTTTCTGTGCTGTCCAGGCCTTCAATGGGTTAAATCACGCTCACACACATTGGGAAGGACAATCTACTTCACTGAGTTGAGCAATTCCAATCATCATAGCATCCAGAAATGTCTTCATAAATCCAGAAATAATGTTTTCTCTGGGCATTTTATGATTAAGTTAGGTTAATACATAAAATTAGCCATCAAAATAAAATTCCATTTTTTTTCTTGTTCTTGTGTATGTATATCCAGTTTTCCTGACACCATTTGTTAAAGATACTGTCCTATTTTCATTGCATGGTCTTGGCATCATTGTTGGTGATCATCTGAGCATACACATGAGTTTCTGTGCTCTTTGTTCAATGGGTCAATTTCTCTGTCTTTATGGCATTACCACTTCGTTGTGATTACTACAGCTTTATCGTTTGTTTTCAAATCCGGAAGTATGAATCTTTCATCTTTGTTCTTTTCTTTGTTTTCAAAATGTTTGGCTATTTAGGGCTCCATAAAATTCCACATGAACTTTAGGATAAATGTCCTTATTTCTGCAAAAAATACTGTTGAGGTTTTTACAGGAATTACATTGAATATGGAAATTATTTTGGGTAGTACAGAAATTAAACAATGTTAAGTCTTCAGATAAATGAACATATATATATATATTTTTTTTTCTAATTTCCCAGAGAGTGTTCATGTTCATAAGAGAGAGAGAGACAGAGAGACAAAGAAAGAAAGGGAGAAAGTATACTCTAATGAGGTGGTCATGCTGCAATACCTGGTTCTCCATTTCTCCACCACATTAGAACTTGGGTCATATACACACATGTGCTTGACATATCTCTCAAGCCACCAAGTCCAGGACTCAGTGAGGTTGCTCATGTGGGATCTAGCTGTCTCAACCACCAGGTCACAGAGCCAGCCTGAATATTCATTTTATTATTTTTTCAGTGATTTGTGTCTTTAATCACTATTTTGCTGTTTCAGTTTATTTCTAAATTTATTTTCTTGATGTTATTGTAAAATGGAGCTCTTATCTTAATTTCCTTTTCAGATTGTTTAATGATAGTGTATAGATAAGAATAAAACTGATTTTTGTTTACATTATATATACTAAAACATTGATGTTTGTATCCATTCAGGTCATGTGGGTCTTTTGATTGAAAAGTTGACTCCACTTAGATTTTTTAATAGTTGACTACAATACATTCCATCATCAATAGCTGTATATCATTATAGCTTGTAAATTAAATTTTCCCAGCATGAGTACACTATACATTAGTCCAGTTAAAGATATTATCACACACTTATCATCATTTCAAAGTAATCACTGATAGGAAAGTATTTACTGTTGCTATTTTGTCAATTTTTTTTTTCTTTTGGTCCAACTGGTTTTTGTTCCTCCTTGATTACTTTCTTTGTATTTTTTTGGTACTAATCTGATTCAATTCCTTTCTCATTTCTCCTTGTGTGCATTCTATAGGTACTTTTTTTTGGTGTTAGCATTACAATTACATTTCTTAAAATCATATCACTCTATTTTAAACTGCTAATAAATGTAACTGCATACAAAAACCTCTATTTTCTATAATTCCATTCTCTGTCACTTTCTATTATTGATGTTGTAAATCACATATTTATATAACTATACACATATTAATTATACATACATATAAATGTATTAGTATAGACTCAGTTTTTGCCTATGGTTTTGTGATTTAAATTCTATGCACCAAAATTAAAATAATACTGATTAAAACATATTTTTTAAAAGGACATCTATTCAATTTTGCCTCTTATTATTACTTTTTAAAAATTTTCTAAAGGGCATACATGATCTCCAGAGAAAGAGAAAGAGAGAGAGAGAGAGCCTCCAGGTCCAGGATTTGAACTACAGTCAGCCATGTGGGACTCAAGCACCTTAACCACCATGCCATCTAATGGCCCCAGTAATTATATTTGCTATGTATTCATCTTTACCAGAAAGCTTTATATATCTGTACAACTTAGTGTTGCTCCATACCATTCTTTCCTTTCAAATTGAAGAACTTTATTTAATCTTCCTTGTACACAGATTTAGTGTTAGTACATTTTCTTAGCATTTTTTTAAGTTAGAGAAATTTTTAATTCCTTTTTTGAAGGATGGTTTTAGATACAGTATTCTTGATCGTCAGGTTTCTTTTTTTTCCTTTCAGTATTTTCAATATATCATTCCACTTATTTCTGTCCTACGATGTTTCTACCGAAAAGCCCACTGATAATCTTACAGAAGCTATTTATTTGTGAGAAATCACATTCTTTTGCTGCTTTCAAGATTCTTTCTTCAACTCTGAATTTATCCAGTTGGATCATAATATGTCTATGTATGAATCTCTTTGGATTTGTGATAGTCAGTCATTTGAGATTCTTCAACGTCTATATTCGTTTTTTCTCCTCAGTTGTGGGAAGATTTCAGGCATTGTTTTTTAAGATAAATTCTTTTCCACTTTTTCTTTTTCTTTTCCTTCCCAAATTGACATAATACTTATATTGGTTTGCTTGACTGTGTCCCATACCTTTTTATGATTTACTCACTTTCCTTAATGTAATTTATTATCATTTTTCAGCTCCTCCTGCCTTCAAGGTAAATGATTCTTCTGCCTGATCAATTCAGATATTAAACATTGAACATATTAATAAACTATTTCAGTTCAGTTATTGTATTAGCCAGCTTCAGATTTTATATAGTTTTAATATCTTTATTGATACTCATCTTTTCCTGTATCATATTTCTGATTTTATTTAGTATCTACCTGTATTCTTTAAGCTCATGTAACATTTTTGCAACAGTTATTTTAAATTTTTTGAAAAGCAGCTCATATTTGTTTCATTGGGTCACGTTTTTGGGAATTTTATTTTTTTTCCTTTTATTTGTATGTTTTCCTGTTTCTATGCATGTGTTGTATATTTTTTATTTTATTTTACTCAATCATTGTACATCACTACAGCTTGTCCATTTACCCAACGTGAACATACTTCACACTAGTGCAGTTGAAGATACCATACATGTTATCATCAACAGATAATAATCTATTTCTCTGTCCCATAAATGTCTTGCCTCCCTATTTTTTCCCTTGATTCCTTTCTTCACACTTTTGCCCTTCTCCTACCCTCTTCCTACACTGTCTCCAGTATCCATAACCGTTTTCCATGATTCTATATACTCTAATATTTCAGTTTCTGCAATAGAGTGTGGGCAGTTGGTATATATTAAGTAGAGAGATACAATGTCTCTCTTTTATAGCCTGGCTTGCTTTTCTCAGGAGTAAATCTTCCATATTCTATCAAATTCCAAGGTTTTGTTGTATATTTTTGAAGTTTTATTTATTTATTTCATGAGAAAGAGAAGACAGAAAGAGGGGAAAAAAGTGCCCTCAGCAGATTGTCACACTACAGTTCTTCCCTCCTCTTGCCTTTTAGCCAGTCTGAATCATGGGCACTGTGCATGTGCTCGGCATATTCATACCAATCTGGGAACTGAATCTTCATCTTCCGCATGGCTTCCAGGATTGTAGACGATTGTGTTACCACTGTAATACTGTGGTTAGACCATGGAAGTTTTTGCTGGGATTTGAAAAATAACCACCTTACCCAATCTTTGTGTACTTCTCCTACAGCTGACGGTTGGAGGTCCTAAGACCTCTCATGTATTTTCTGATATGTTTGTGGAACTCAGGGCTAACATAATGTTTGTCCTTTTTTCAGCAGCTTCCAAACTCTAACAGTCTGGTCAGCTCTCTGAGTCAGGTGAGACAGAAACAAGTCTCTTAAGCATCCCTTGGGCAAGAATATTTCATAGTTTACTTTTACTTGGACCAGTTAATTACCTTGTCCACTTTTGTGCTTCCACCCCAATAGAGGAATCCACCCAGGGTATTTCTTCCCAGTTGCTGTGACTTTGTTGTGTAAGAGGAGAAGGATGGACATATGTACCATATACAACATTTTATATTATTTTATTCATTGAAATCTATTTCTGGTTTACAAAGGCCTGGGTGTTGTAACTTCTCAGTTGGTTCCTGGAGTTCTCACAGAGGTATATATTATTATTAACTTGGTCTCTCTGTGGGGAAGGAGGACTGTAACTCCTGTTCCTCCATGTTGCTTGTGTCATCTTCACATGTTCATACATGCAGAAAATGTGGACAAGCTAGATATTCAGTCCATCTTCATATGGAACTATAGGGAGTTCCACTGTATTTTACTCAATATAGAGGTATTTCTCCATAAATACTCAAAAGGCAAGCTTAGTATAAGGATAGTCTGACTAAACTGTGTTATTTACACCTTTCTTCCTTCATTTGCAAATTTTGTCAAGAAGAAGGGGAGGCTCCATGATATTTCCACGGACATGCTTAAGAGCTAATAGAACAATAAAGAACTGTTTGGACACTGAAACTTCCTGTACAGCGTGTGGATTCACTGAATTAAGTAAAATTTCAATTAAATATTTTATTGTATGGGCTAGATTCCATATTAAGATTGGTTTTAAACAAGACAACTTGTTAAAAAAATTTAAGTGATGAAATCAGGAAAAATATCAAATTAATTCCGTGACAGAATTTATAAATCACAGAAGGTTAAATGTGGTCCTTACAAATGAAGTTAAACCAGGTAATTATGAGCAATTTAAACTTTTGGTACATACCGGAATAGCTCACACATGGTTTTGTCTCTCTCTAATTATGTCCAAATCTGAGTGGCATATTTTATAATATATTCACTTAAAGTATTTCTTTTTAAATTTAATTACTAATTATTTAGAAATAAGAATAATTATTTTTTTGAATGAAGCTGTTTTGTGAGCATTGCATTTTGTAGCCTTATGGCCCAAATGAATCAGAAACATGTTAATCCATTCCTCCAAAATTATGTTTAATATTATTTAGATAAAGTTTGTCTAGAATAAATCTAACACAAAAGTACAAAGGTGCATGCGTTCTTTCAGAGATCTTCTAGAAAGAATTCCGAAGTAAATGGTAATTCAGTTGCCTTGAATAGACATTTAAGTGCTTGCAATCTCAGATCATCACTCCATTGCAGTGGTCCTTTCTCTATCAACAGTGTCACTCTTAGCTCTCAAGTTCACTACTATTAGGTAATCTTTAATTTTCTCTCCTGTGCCTCTATGGTTAATAGTTTGCAATTCAATAATTCAAAACTTTTTATTTAAGTATGACCAGTATTTCTTATTTTTCTTTTAACTGCCACTAATCATGCTCAGACTCACATATTGAATCACTGCGATAGCGTCTTGGTTAGTTTTCCTCTCCATCCTTCCCCTCTCATTATTCCTGTATTCAATGACATAGTAACATTTCTAAATTACTATTTTTATCATGCCATTTCTCTGTATAAAAATTTGCTATAGGTTATCCTTGTGGGATAAAATCCAAATTTCTCACCCTGGCATGAAATTTCTTCCACCAGCTGACTCTGTTTGCTCATTCAACAAATATTTATTGAGAGTCACTGTGTGTTTAGCATTTTTAAACTCATAATTTCAAATACCTTGAAGGATTTCACTTTCTTGTTGGAGACTTATGAAAATATTCAAAAAAAAGGTTAAATAACAGAGCCAGATAGTCATTTTTAAGTTCATATAAGACAATGTGTGTGTGTTTTTAAATACCTTAAAGGATTTCACTTTCTTGTTGGAGATTTATTAAAATATTCAAAAAAAGGTTAAATAACAGAGCCAGATAGTCATTTTTAAGTTCATATAAGACAATGTGTGTGTGTTTTTGTATATACTTATATATAAATATATTTGACAAATTTACGTTGAATTGCAGAACTGCCTTTTTTATATTGCAGTTTTTATACTGCATTGCAGTTATTGTAGTTTATAGTGTAATGTACGTTATTTTAATCCAACTGAAAAATAATTAGAAATAGAGACAAATTGGTGTTTAAAAGAAAAGAAGCTCTGTGCAAAAGAAAAGAAAAATCTTATGCTATAACTTTTTTTAAAAAAGGGTTTCACTACTATGTTACCAGCTTCCTGCCTCAATCTTTGAGTACCTGAAAATACAGGAGCACGCCACTATGTCAGGCTTTTAAGGTAAACTGAGAATTGAATCTGGGCATCCATGTGGCCTAAGCCTACCGCGTAGCAGTATTTACCAGCATGAGATCTCATAGATGGCCTGTGTTATAATCTTAAGAGAAAGAGCTGAATCCATAAGTGTCAGATTTGTGAGTCACTGTTTTGTCTGGTAAAGGAAATGTTATGAATGTATGTTTTCCAGTGGTATTGCTATAAATGTTACAGCATATGTAACACATTATACATTTCTTCTTCCTGCGCACATGTGATGTCTCTAAACCCATACTAACCCATCTCTCTTGCAGTTAGATTGGTGTGGCTCAATTGAGTTCTGGCATAAGTACATGGATAAAAGTAAGATGAGTGAGCCCCTTTTGGATCTCTTTTTTCTTTAAATTTTTAATGTCGATTTCTTTTTATACATCAATCACATGTTACTTAAGCTTGCAAAGTGAATATTCCAACATGTGTACATTTCTCACCAGTCCAATTAACAATACTATAAAGTTATCTTCAATAGATAATAAACCATGTCTTTGTCCCATGCATGCCTTGCCTCTCTATTTTTCTCCTTAATGTCCTTTATCATACTCTGCTCCTTCACCTACCTTCTTCCCACACTGTATCTGGTACTGACAATCATTTACTATGTTTCTATAGCCTTTAGTCATTCAGTTTCAGTCATAGAGTGCGAACATTAGATATATATTAAGTGGCAACATACACTGTCTGTCCTCCGCATCCTGGTTTGCTTCACTCAGCAGTAAATCTTCCATATTCAGCCACCTTTTGTCAAAAGCCAGGTTCTTGTTTTTTTTTTTTTTTTTATGGCTGGGGGGGGGTTCCTTTAAGTTAAAGGCCGCAATTTTTCAATCCATTCATCAGTTTGTGGACATATGGGCGAGAAATTCATGTTTTAAAAAAGGTGAGTTAGATGTTTGTTGATGTTATTAGAGATTTTTTTTTCTTTTTGGAGAATTTTTTTCTATAGGACGCATGCACTTGCCAGAAAGACAGAAAGAGACAGAGATATAAAAAGCAAGAAATCACTCCCCACCCCCCCCAGGGAGGATGCAATCCCTTCTCCTCCATTCTCCTCTCAGGATCTTGGCCATGCACACACACATGCCTAGCGTGAGTTTAAGTCACTGGGTCTGGGACCCAAATCACAGTTGACTACATGGGTGTCCAGTGACATAGCCATTATGCCAACTGCTGGTCCCAATGTTATTAGAGATATTAATGTTATTTTTCTTTGCAGCCTTACTCTAATACTGTTCATGACCATTTGAGTTGGTTCCATGTCTTAACAATTGTGAATAATGCCATAATAAACAGAGATGTGCAAACGCTTTTCTGATTAAGAATTCTTCTGTCCTTTGGGTAGATACCAAGGAGTAGGATTGCTGGATCATATGGTAGTTCTATTTTTAGATCTTTGAGGAATCTCCAAATTGTTCTCCACAGTGGCTTGGCCAATATACATTCCCACCAGCAGTGTAAGAGCATTCCCCATTCACCACAGCCCCACCAGCACTTATCATTTTTTTGTTTGTTTGTTTATTTAATCATAGTCATTTTGACTGGGGCTAGGTGGCATCTCACTGTGGTTTTGATCTGCATCTCTCTTACAATGAGGGATGTTGAACATTTTTTCATTTGCCTTTTGGCCATTCCTATGTCTTCCTTAGAGAGTGGTTTTTACAGTTCATTCTCCCATCTTCTGATAGGGTTGGTCATATCTTTTTCCAAGACAGCTGCTTGAGTTCCTTGTGTATTCTGGTTATCAGTCCCTTATCTGATACATAGTTCACAAGAATACTTTCCCATTCTGAGGTCTGTTGATTTACACTGATCACTGAGTCTTTTGCCATGCAGAAACGTCTTAATCTGATGTAATCCTACTTGTCTATTTTTGAGATTATTGATTGTGCTTTGGGGTTTTATTTAAGAAGTCTTTGACTACTCTCATGTCCCCTAGAGTTTCTCCTGTGTTTTCCAGCAGGAGTTTTATCATTTGAGGTCTTAGGTTTAGATCTTTTAATCCACTTTGGATTGATTTTTGTCAATGGCGAAAGGTGGGGGTTCATATTCATCTTTCTGCAGGTGGATACCAGTTTTTCCAGCACCATTTGCTAAAGAGATTTTCCTTTTCCCACTGTATTGACTGGTACCGTTTGTCAAAAATCAGTTGATAAAGAGTACCAGTTTGGAAATTTATTTCTGAGGACTCTATTTTGTGCCATTGGTCCACCTTTCTGTTTCTGTGCCAACATCATGCTGTTTTGATTACCATGGCTTTGAAGTATATTTTTTGGGTTAGGGAGTGAGATATCACGTACTCCACTCTTCATATGCAAGATTGCTTTGGCAATATGAGGGTTTTTTTATTATTCCAGATACATTATCCAATTGTCTTTCCTAGGTCTATGAAGAATGTCTCTGGCATTTTGATTGGGATTGTGTTAAATATGTAGATTAATTTGGGTAGAATTGCCATTTCGATTATATTAATTCTTCCTATCCAGGAACATGGGATGTTCTTCCATTTTTTTTGTGTCATTTTCAATTTTTTTTTTTTTTTTAGCTTCTTGTAGTTTTCCTTGTGGAGGTCTTTAACATCTTTTGTTAGAGTTATTCCTAGGTATCTTATACTTTTTGTGAATATGGTAAATGGAATTATTTTTTTCAGTTCTATCTCAGTCTGCTGCTGTTCATGTATAGAAATGCTATTGATTTCTGTATGTTGATTTTGTATCCTGCAACTTTACTGTGTTCATGTATTACTTCCAGAAATTTTTTCATGGCTACCACTGGGTCTTCTATGTATACAATCATGTCATCTATAAACAGAGATAGTTTAATTTCTTCTTTTCCTATTTGAATGCCTTTTATTTTATTCTCTTTTCTGATTGCATCGACGAATACTTCCTGTTCCTTAGACTTTTCTTTATTATTTAGGGTTTCTTTGAAGGGCTTGTACCTCATGGTTTAGCTACCAGTGTGGAGAAAGACTGTCAGCTTGCTTCACATTTTGTAGGTGTAAGAAATCAACTGCATTATATTAAGTTACTATAACTTCTGATGTTTTGTTTTGGTTGTTAATTCAGCATCCTAATAGAGGTATACTCTGTATTGAATTCAAAATCTCATACTAGTTGTAATACTACTACTCTCTTTACTCTTGATACACTGCATACAAAATGATAAAATTTTAAAAAGTTGAAAAAACACACTAGAAAATAAACAATAATGATATTAAAATAAACATTATCTCTGCTCTGTTCAAACTCTTTATGTGTATGTGTGCGTGTATAGCTATATGTACAAATATTTACATATCCACACATATGGGAATATATATGCATTTCTGTGGAAAATTTTGTAAATATTTCAATCATTACTATTAGTAAATTAATTTAATTCACTACATGTCAAGCACTTTATGAATATTGACATTTTCTATGTTGAAAATTATATTTAGAGTCAGATACTAATGTTAGATCAGTTTTAGGATGAGAGGCCTAAGACAAAGAGGGTGAATTGCTTGTTTATGATTAGAGTTCTTAAAAGCACATTATTTGGGATGTACCATGTAACCAAGATGGATGAGATGGTGCATAAGGAGCTGACCATCAATAATCTTCCCAGAAAGTTGTTCTCAAGCATGGCTGATTCTTAATCATCCTTCACATCTTAGAGATGATCCTGGTTTTATTATTGTGGACTTATATCTTGCTCACAAATGTTATAACAGTCTTGACTTTCTTATTCTTTATTTTCAGAAGGTAGTTTCTTTATTTGCTTATTCCTTTTGTACTTGTATTAAGATTTAAAAGATGATTTTGTTACTATCAACTTTGTTTAAGTTTTCATCATTGTAGCTATGCCAATTGGGAAGAATTGGAGCATATTCTTTACATGCGTGAATGCATTTTCTTCACAGATATAGAGTTAAGTGCAGAGGTTACACACAACTTTGTCACATACAATCATTTAAGTTAGTAGATATCATAGGAGCTCTGGAGGCGACAAGTAATCTAAACCATTTCGTTAAAGTGAATTATTATCTTTACTTTGATCCATTAAGAAATGTCAGAGAGTTTGAGTAGCTTGAGTGAGATCCCATAGCTGATCTTTGATTTAAAGCTAGGTTGTCTATTTGTAATCTTAGCCTGCTTCCTTTACACTTATCTGGTTTTCCACAAAATGAATGCTCTTTAATCTACCATTAATATGCTTAAAATGGCATTATGAAAATGCAGAATAAAGTAGCCTATAAAAATTAATACAACTTCTCCCCTTCATGAATTTTTTTTTTCATTTTCTAAACATTTACCCAACATTATTGACTTGGGACTCCTCTTTTTGTCCTTCGTACTTTATATATTCTCATAATTTCACATTTTTCTAATATTAGCTCAATCTATCACATACTTCAAATGTGTTTCCCAATTTTTATTTCCCAGATCAAACCTTAAAACAAGCTTTCAGGGAACCAGCAGTTAGCATAATGGCTATGCCGCTGGACTCCCACGTAGTCGACTGCGGTTAGCGTCCCGGACCCGGTGGCTTAAAATTCATGCCGGGTGCGTGTGCGTGCGTGCCCAAGATCCCTAGAGGAGAATGGAGGAGAAGGGATTGCGGCGTGACCATCCCCCCTGGGGGGTGATTTCTCGCTTTCTGTCTCTATGTCTCTCCCTGTCTGTCTGGCGAGCGCACGCGCCCTATAGCGAAAAAAAAAAAAATCTTTCTCAAAAAAAAACAAGCTTTCATAGCTTTCTATCACTAGTTTATATATTTCCAATGACTCTGCCAATTCTAGTGCTAAACATTTGGACTAATTTAAATTTTCTAAAATACCATCATAATTATTCATTCAAAATCCTCAGGATTTCTTCATATCTTCAGATAAAGCTGGTATTTGTGGTCCTCCATCCTCTAGTTCTGTACACCTTTTCTCCCAATTTCTATTCACACATGATCCTCTCTTGCCACACTGAGCCATTCTCTGAGCCATCTGCATGTCACTTTGCATAATGAAAACATTGTAAAAATCTGCCTGAACCATCTTATTTCTGTGTTTCAAAGTCTTCTTTATTAAAGCTCAGCTCTGAAACCATTTTCTAGATTCCCTGTACTACCCCATCTCTGACCATCCTACTGCAAGTCTCCATGTCCTCTTTCGAGAAGCTGCACAATCGATGATGACATGATGACACATTTCATATTACACATTGTGTTCTGGTTATAGGTACATTTTTTTTCCTTCCTTTTTTCTTATGGTTTACATTTTGTTGGGGACTGTGAGTGCCGTCCAGAGAAAAAGAGAAAGAAACTGAGAAAGCACCACTCCTCCTATAGGGTATGGTCATGCTGATATCCTGCTTCCTCCATTTCTCCTTTCCAAATTTTGGACACACACACACACACCCACCATGTTTTTCAAGCTGCTGAATACAGAACTGTAACTGCACAGTTGGTGATGTGGGATCCAACTGCCTTAACCACCATGCCACCAGCTAGTCCCTTTTCTTGTCTCTTTCTTTTTCTTTTCTATTATTTTTTGTTTCTTTTCTTTTTTAATGATGTAAAACTCTTATACGTGCACATTTTACAGGGAAAACAGAGAAAGCAAGAGAGTGTGAGAGAGAGAACTAACATCTTTGATAGCGTCTTGTCATGCCACAATCCTCTTTTTCCAACCCTCCTGTTTCTCAGAATTTTGGGTACCCAGGCACAACAGGCTTGTTTTCTCATCAAGCTGACACTAGGTTGTGTGCATGCTGTTGCAGGTGACTTCCAGCCCTGCAGTCCAATATGTACAGACCTGGCCTCAGAAGCTGGGCCTCTTTTCCTATTCTAGAGGATACATATTTTAGATTTTCTCGTATATGCCTAGAATGCTTAGTAAGCACCTGCTTTTAAGCAACTTTAGGGTAACCAAAATATCTTGTAGTCCATGTGCCAGAGTAACCAGAGATTTTAAAGAGTGGGGGTGGAGAATTTTTACTTAAACATAGAAAATATAAAGAAAACATTACAAATTGACTTGGTATGCAATACATAAATATGAATATAATTTAAGTGGGGGAATACCCAGAAGTCTATTTCGTGATTTAAAACGAATCAAAAGGAATCCAAATAACAGATTATTAATTATATTTTTAAATGACACCCAAATACACATTAATATCGACTAAAACCAAGTTTCACATTTAATGTATCTTTTCTCAGAATAATTTTTAAAGAAATGGGATATAGTGTTTTTTAAACTAAGGACTTGATGTTATTTGACTATTTATATGATTTTATAATATTAAGCCATTTATAACATCATTTGCATAGCAAAGCCTTCGAGTTTAGTGTTATCGTTAAGTGAATAAATTGAGTCTTATAAATGAGTTACTTGATAGTTCTGGGTATTTTTTTTTTTTACATACTTAACTTGCAAAAGAGTTTTTAATTTAAGTAACAGAAACTTTTAAATATGTATATAATTTTAAAATACTTTAGACTCAAATGCTATGTTTTATGCGTATTTAACTCTAAACTGGCAGTTTTCCACTCTAGATATCAGTATAAATTTAGTACATCTGTAAAAGCCCAAAAGATTAATATATACACAGATATTCTCAATACTAAAAAATATTCTCCCACCTGATAAATTGATCTATAGAATAAAAATATATTCATTGTATTTGCTTTTGAATCATATATAATATATATTGGGTTATAATGAGAGTCATGATGCGTTTTTGCATAGAAAAACAGAAAAATGTGTCATGACTTTTCTGACAACCTAATGTTTAAATGACTGACAGTGTGCACCAAAGCAGCCCTATCAAGCAAGATTTCTTGCAATTCCAAATTTGCAGGTGCTCTTGTTTCAAATAACAACTTCTCATTCACTGTGCATTTGATACTTCAGTCTCTGCGACAACTTATTTATACTCCCAATTGTGTGTGGTTTTTTGTTGTCGTTGTTCTCTAAAATACAGAGAAATTAAAATGTGCTCAATGACTCTGTTTGCCCTGTACTCACTTAGATTTCTGGCCTCCTTTTGGTGCCTGTGCTGACTAGAGCTCTCGCAAGTTGGAAATGTAAATGACAATATCTCATGACCAAATTCAACACAGCTTGCCTATTTCGTCTTTCAAATTAAAAAGCAATTAGCCATTCAAACCTGTGCTTTTGGCACTGTCAATACAATGAATGAAGGTCCAAAACTTTTAAACAGCACTGGCTAGCAAAATTTTGCATTTTACAAGGTTAAATGTATTTAAGTATTATACCTATAAGTTTATGTTTTATGCCTCATGAAATCTAATCTTTGAGTCATTCTTACTAAAGTTACATGAAAGAATATAGGATAAGGCACATATTTTAGGGAGATGAAGAGTAAATATACCATATAGAGTTTTTTTAAGCAGTTGAAGGTGTAGAGCTGAATGCAGTTGCTCTAATTTTGTCTGTTCTTTGGCAAATAAACAAAACTTAAATGTATACAGCTATCTCTCTTTGCTGAGCAATTTCACTGCAGCCTGTAATTGTACCACTATTAGTGATAAATTCTGATTTACAGCTTAATTGGTCAGAAGTGAATATAGACTCAAGGTCACTGCAATAAAGATAGCAGAAACTTTAGGGAGGTACATAAGTTAAACAAGAGATTGTTTCTTGCAGCAAAAGAGAAGATCAGTTTAAAATATTAGAATACTACATGGGGCCATATTGTGCAATGCTGACTCCATACATAGAACACAAAAGGTCAATGTGAAGTGCTCACAGAGGTCCTACAATAAGATATTTTATATTTAACAACAAGAATTTGGAGGAATTTTTTTTTCCTACAAAGGAAACCAATAATTACATGATGTCAAAGGGATTAAAAAATGAACCAATTAAAGCCTCTAGGAAAGTTAGGTTCTAAAAGAAATGCAGCAGAAAATAGGAGAAAATAGAAGCCAGAATTTAAGCAAAACCTGGAATTGCATGTGGAGTTGATATCTTTGAGAGAGCCTGTTATTTCTCCATAAAAATAGAAGTGAAAGCTCAGGACAGAGGGAGTGATTCTATGATAGAAGAAACTATAGAAAAGGTATTTATAGAGAAATTTTAAGCCCACTGTATTCTAAAGTTCAGTGAAATATGAAAAAGACGCCTTTGCCTTTACATGTAAAAAGGGGGAAAAAAAAAAGAGAGAGAGAGATCTTATTGATCCAGGAGCAGTAGATTTTCAGCAGATGTCCAAGTCATGTGAATGGGAGACATGGTTTACAAAAAAGAGAATAACATTGAAATTGCATCGGTAGAATGAGCCTAGTCCCTAGAGATATGAGGAAAGTGAGAGAATATAAGATCTTCAACTGTAGGCAGTTGAAATACCTGGAAAGCTAACAGAATACTATAAATACTGTTGCTTATCATCAGGGACTCTAGCATATTTGCCTTGTTAAAGGGGTTTGGGGAGGTGGCTCTGTTTATTGGGTTAAGGCAGCCAGATCCCACGTGACTAACCATGCAGTTTGAGTTCTGTACTGGTGGCTTGAAAAACATGTAGATATCTGTGTGTGGATGCCCAAAATCCCAAAAGGAGGAGATGATGGAGAAGGGACTGCAGCATGACAATTCCCCATGGGAGGGTGCTTTTCCTGTCTCCGCCTCTCTGTCTCTCTCTGGTGAGCACACATACCCTCTAGAAAAAAAAAAAAGTGTTTTAAAACTTCTTGAATAGTATCAAAACTAATCATTGTTAGTCCACTAAGTATGTACTTACAATATGGTCCTCATTTAATAAAACACAGGCTTGGAAATAGTCTCTTTTCATTGGTTTCTTATATTTGAATTCCCATAACCAATCACATAAAAGAAAGAAAATGCCCTTAAGAGAGAGAAAACTTGTAGACATCGAATGAAGGCTAAGACTACTCTTCTTGGTAGGTATTGAAGGATGGGGACAAGAAGCCCTGATAAGAAGCCTCCAGGGAGTGAAGCATTCACTGCAGGGGCATGCACAGATTTTAGAAAGAGTG
>NW_006160175.1:1625421-1647474 GCF_000334495.1 Tupaia belangeri chinensis
AGAGAAAGGAAGCCATATATCACCTAAACTATCTGGAAAGCAGATCTTTGGATACTTTCATGGCTCAAATTGGACTGCTTCATGTACAGAGTTTTTCTCCCTTGAGATAAATTGTAGTCACAAGGATCCCAATAAGTCTGTGATAATGCGAATTTATAAGGGTTTATTCTTAGATTTGTGTTTTTCCCTTTTGGTGCTCTTTTACCATAAGCACAGGCTGTTACAGGCTCAAGGGAGCCACAGAACCCCATTGTAAGAAATTCTACAGGCAGGCAAGGCCCTACTGATGAATGCCTGTGAGATGTACAGGCAACTAAATGGACTTCCTTCTGCTCAGGTATCACTAGATCCAGGAGCCGAGACACTAGTAGTAATGTTCTAGGCCACCCAGGAAGGCTCTATAGGTTCCCGTTGCAATCTAACATCTGGCTTTTAAGAAGAATACAACTTGCAAAGACAATCGTTAAGAAAAAAAGGAAAAACATGTTCAGTGAAAGGAAGAAACAGATTATTCTAAGAAGAAATCTTAAAGAAACAAAATGAAAGCAGTGGAGAAATATATTTGATCATGGATAAATGGTCAGATGAAAGATTGTGAGGATAAAGCAGATAAAGCTGAATAGGTGAACACCTTAGATAATAACCCTGTTTCTTCTGGGCCTATAGAATTCTCGTAGTGTGGGGTTGACTCATAGATGGAGCATAGATGGTGATAAAGGCATAAATAGTTTCAAAGTGTATCATGTTTCATGACATCCTTATAGATTGTCACATTATTTTCACTTCTCAGAAACTGAAAGAAACTGTATAGTGAGAAATCCTAATATGAATTTCAATGAGGGTTCTAAAATATACCAGCTGTGTGACATTGAGATAGGTACTCAGTCTCTTTGCATCTTATTTTCTGCCCTGTATTAGTATAGTACAGAAAAGTTAAATGGTTGCAAGATCTCTTCTTATTCTAAATTCCCATGTTTTCAAAACTTTTCCTCTCATTTAGCAATTTTTTTTTTAGAGATTTTTGCTATAGGGCATGTGTGCTCTCCAGAAAGGCAGACAGAGATAGACAGAAATTGAAAAATCACCCCCCAGGAGGGATGGCCATGCCGCAACCCCTTCTCCTCCATTCTCCTCTCGGGATCTTGGGCACGCACGCACAAGCTCCTGGCATGAGTTTAAGTCACTAGGTTCAGATTCAAACCACAGTCGACTACATGGGAATCCAGTGACGTAGCCATTATGCCAACTGCTGGTCCTTCATTTAGGAATTTTTAAAATGTACACATTTTATGTTTCTCTTCTTCATCTTGTAGATAGCCCTTCCCAAGAGACTTGTAATCATGGAAGTAATTAAAGTCCTTAGCACTGGAGAAAAGTAGATGCTTATACACACACACACACACACACACACACACATGTGTATATATATATATGCACATACACAAAGACACATTACACTATCTGGTAAATTCTGTTAGTCCTGCTTCTGACTAAACATGGCTTTAGTGGCCATATTATAATAGATGCAGGGCCTATATATATATATATATACACACACACACACACACACACACACACATAATGTGTGTGTATATATGTATATATACACACGCACAATGTGTATATATACATATATACACACACATAATGTGTGTGTACATATATATATGTATATATGCACACATTATGTGTGCATGTGTATATATATATATATAGGCCCTGCATCTATTATAATATGGCCACTAAAGCCATGTCTAGTCAGAACCAGGACTAACAGAATTTACCAGATAGGGAGTTCATATTCAGAGAAAACTTGGTGCAAGTCGGCCATGCTCTATTTAAGTTCTCAAAAGACAGCTGAACTTACAAAGGTAAAGGAGTATTGCTTGTCTTTTAGAGTTAATTCCTATTGGGAATTAGGTCAATCTCAGTTAAGCATTTTTAATGAGCTCTATGAAATTACCATGGTCTGTTAACATTCTGATTAATTCTTAAGAAATGTGTTTAAAATACCTATTGAAAGCTATTTTATCTTAAGACAGATTGAAAATTAAGTTTTGGAATAAAGTTAGTTTTCATTCCTCAAGCAAATCTTAAGAGTTTTGCTTTGGGAATTGCACATTATCCAGGGTGAGTTATGTTTTAGACATCTGATTTGAAAGCTTAGAGTTGTCAAATTCTTTATTTTTATCCTAGAAAATCCCCATGCTATAAGCTTAAATATGCTCATTTCCTTCTTTGTTCTTTAAAATAATGGGTCTACCTCATTTTTCAATATATGAAGGTTATCTTCAAAATGAACACTTGATTTTTTGTTTAAATGGCATCATTTTGCATATATTGCATTGGTTTTTGGTGATTGACTCAAGGTTGTGGAGGACAGTACAAAAGTTGTACCTTAGAAAAGCAGCTTTAATGAAATACAGTAACGTAAAACAAACCCAAGACTTTTAAAAGGATTAAGTCTTGTTAACAAATAAGCCGCTGCTCATACATATATGTCCATGTATTTTGGTTGGCCCTAAGTGCCAAGTCATTGCAAGCTCCATTTCTCCCTCTGGTCAGGATTTGGGGCAAGTAGGCACACATGCCCACCTGTACTTCTCAAGCTGCAGAGGCCAGAAGTCAGATCATTCCTTCAGTCATGTGGGATCCCTCTTCCTTAATCACTAAGCCAAGGGATTCATCCTTGATTGGAGCTTTAAAAATAAAAATGTGCTAAATGGATTAAATAAATATTAAATGCAACACATTCCTAAAGTATCACCTAAAATCACCTGTGTATTACCCGTGTCACACATGTTTAGAAGTGTGTTCTGCTATCCTGTCTACCATCCTGGAAATTTATGTTTAAGTCATTGGACAGAGGATACGGTATATATACTAGTTTTTGTAGCAGATTCCAAAGAGGGTTTAAGTCACAAAGAGGGTTCAAAGTGATCTATCGGCTATTGAAAACTACTAACCATTTATATACATTTATGTTTCTCACATCCTTTGAAACTTCTATTTTGTGTTTTTTAAAATGTACATAATATATAAATAGAGTTATATATAATTTATAGTTATACAATTCTGAAGGGTATAATTAGAAAAAAGCTTTGACAGATGGAGAAAAAGATATGTTTAAAGGCTTTTACTTAGCACATACAGAGACTTACACAGGTACCGCTCTTTTTGTTGTTCCAATCTTAGGTCTTGTTTTCGCTTGAGGGAGGAGAATCTGATTGACTATTACTAGTCATCTGTCAGGCCAGCAGGTGTTGTGATGATTAAGGCCATTGAGTCCCACATGGCTAACTAGTCTGGTGAGTCCTGGACCTAGCAGCTTGAAAAACATGCCATATACATATGTCTGCTGGCCCAACGTCTGGAAAGGAGAAATTAAGAAAAGGAATTGCAGTATGACCATTTCCCATTGGGGAGTGCTTTCTCCCTTTCCTTCTCTGTCTTTCCCTGGTGAGTGCACAAAACTTCTGGCAAAATTTTAAAAAATAGGCATCAGGTGACATGAAAATTAAGGTGTTAGACTCCCACATGGCTGACTCTGGTTCAAGGCTTGTATTTGGCAGCTTGAAAATTACACCATGCACACGTGCGTGCCTATCTAAAATCCCAGGAGGAGAAAGGAAGAAAAGAGATTGCAGCATGGCCATCCCCCGTGGGAGGAGAGTGATTTCTCACTTTCCTTCTTTCTGCTCTCTCTGGAGAGCACACATATCCTATGGCAAAACTTAAAAAAAAAGAAATAGCTATCTGTCTACGGGTCTTTGAAAAAAAATCCAAAATACCCATAGATATTTAGTAATAAAATATTTCCATATCCCCATCAAAACAGTAATTTATTCAAAATTTTTATTCCATAATTATGTATCATATAATACAAAGGTAAAAAAAAAAAAAAACAGCAAGTACACATTTTGTGGAATTCTTCAGAATGCAGAAACATTTTTGGTAATTCATTTGATCCTAAAGTGCCACTTGACCTGAACTTGTTTGGCAGTAAAACCTGATTTGAACTGACATGAGAATGTTTGCATTCTTTATGCCATTTAGTATAAATATACCTATGTGACAGAGAAATATTTGACCTATGACATTCTGCCCCAGATTTTGTTGGATATTTTGTATAAACAAAACTTCTAAAATCTTAATAAACAGAATTCCATAATGCAGATAGCTTTTAGATAACGTATTAAGGACCTGCAGAAAATGCCCTCTGTAGTTTATTATGATTGTTATGATACATAGAAACAACTATGTTGAATGAGAATGAGAATCTCTAGGACCCAGTTCAGTGATAGCTTCAGGTATTATTTGTCAAGGGATTGTAGAAATGCAAACATTTGATGGGTGGTTGGATCATCTTACATATTACTTCTCTATACCTTATATTTCGTGATTCTATGACATGTTATCAAAGATACACATAACTAGTTATAGATTGTATTTTGATTACCAGTCTTTTTAAATTAGCCTTATACCCTTCTTTTCTAACTGTAATTAGGTCAACAGTTTTGATTTAGTTAATAATTAATATGGATTCCATGACTCCATTTAAAATCTATTTTCTTAATAGAAATGTGTCAAACAAATTAAAAGTTGGAATTGATTACTATATAGAGTTTAACTTACGTATTTGAGCTATGCTGTTGATTTGTAGTTTTGACAAATGCAAGTTCAATTAATACATATATGAAACCTGTATGCAAACACTGGCAGATTTTATTGAGACTGGAACCTAAAATAATAAATTGATAGATTTGTCTCTCAACAGACAAAGACAAAAAATTCCTTTAGTGAAATAAGCTAGTTAAGTCACTACTGAGTGATGATTTTAAGAGATGATATAACATAATAGTTACTATTAGATAGAAAAGTCCAGAGAGTCAAGAAGATTTTGTGTTAAAAATGGTATCACAAGGGAACCAGCAGTTAGCGTAATGGCTATGTCGCTGTACCCCCACGTAGTCAACCGCGGTTCATGTCCTGGACTCAGTGGCTTAAAAACTCACGCCGGGCACGTGTGCGTGCATGCCCAAGATCCCGAGAGGAGAATGGAGGAGAAGGGATTGCGGTGTGACCATTCCCTCTGGGGGCTGATTTCTCGCTTTCTGTCTCTATGTCTCTCTCTGTCTGTCTGGCGAGCGTACAGTGCACGCGCCTTATAGCGAAAACCTCTCCAAAAAAAAAAAAGGTATCACAAAATAATTGTGTTCATTATTAAACTTTAAATTAATTGTATTATTCATTGTAATTACTATTATTCAGTATTAATTGTGTTATTTATTTATTGAGTTTTTTGCTATAGAGCATGTGCGCTCACCAGAAAGACAGAGAGAGACTGAGAGACAGAAAGTGAGAAATCACCCCCCAGGGGGGATGGCCACGCCACAATCCCTTCTCCTCCTTTCTCCTCTCAGGATCTTGGGCATACATGCACATGCACCTGGCATGAGTTTATGCCATTGGATCCCAGACTCTAACTGTGGTTAACTACATGGGAGTCCAGTGACGTAGCCATTACACCATCTTCTGGCCCCTAATTGTGTTATTTATTAATACATAAAATAGGACCAGCAGTTAGCGTAATGGCTATGTCGCTGGACTCCCACGTAGTCAACCGCAGTTCGCGTCCCAGACCTGGTGGCTTAAACTCACGCCGGGCACGTGTGCATACATGCCCAGAATCCTGAGAGGAGAAAGGAGGAGAAGGGATTGTGGCGTGGCCATCCCCCCCTGGGGGGTGATTTCTCGCTTTCTGTCTCTGTCTCTCTCTGTCTGGCGAGTGCACGTGCCCTATAGCAGAAACCTCTCAAAAAAAAAAAAAAAAACACACACACACACAAAATAATTGTGTTTTTCTAATAATAATTAGGGGGAATAATGAAAGTTCTACAAGTGCTCTCTGATATCACCATTGAAATTAATGTTAAGAAAGGAAATACAATTTAAGTGAATGTTAATGCATAGAATGCCATAAAAATGGAAAGAATTATTAACATGCTACCATTCTTAAATATTTTAATATTAATAAAAAATTTACCAGTCAGAGGATATAAATTCTTCAGAATAAAGAATTCCATAGCTTCAAATAATATGCCAAAGCATATGCAGAGAAAGTGCCAACGGTCGCTCTGTAAAACACGTCTCAGATGTTAACTGAAGTATTCATGTTCTGAAGTGGCTGGGGGCATACACATGAATGTGTCTAAAGAAAATCATGACCACTAAAACTATTCCTAGCTTTAGGCTACTTTTAGACATTTTCTGTAAGTCAGATAAAGAGAGTTGAAATGACTATTTCTGGACTAGGTGTGTCAATAAGGTCATTTTGAAGACATTAGCTTCCTATAATATATTCATAAATTCACAATGTGTTATTTATATACATATTTATATACTTTACTTCCTTATTTGCTCTGTGTGTGACCCTCAGACTCCTCAGTTCTACTTCGGTTCACTAGCGTAGCAAAGGAGACGACCTTAATACTTCAGTCACCAAGCGACTTTCCAGGAGATTGGAGGTTTCTACTCTTGCATTAAAGGAGTTTGAATAAAAGTTAGATTCTCAGGTGAATTTAAGAAAATCAAGAAGAAACATGAGTTACATTATGTATCCTAAATAAGTAGTGACCATTGAACAGAAGGTACCAGTGGAAACTTCAGAAATCAGGGAAATGCATTACAGAAACTCTTTTGACTTCCAAGGGTGGATTTTCATACGCATTGCGTCAGTGTTACTTCTTGCTTTGTGGAAGTGTGGCTCCATTGGTTTTCACAACTACTGTTATGTCTAAGCATCTATGGGCCTTAATTGCTCTGCAGTTTGCCACAAGCAGGGAATGCTTTAGTAAACAAGGCATTGGGAGATTTACTATGATATGGTTTGCATTCTTACTGCACTTTTATTTTGACTAGTTAAATCCATTTTACAGTTGATACAGTTAATGGGACTAATTCTCTTGATAATTAGTGTAAATTGCTCACTTTAAAGAATATATATCTTTTTTTTTTTTTGGAGAGGATTTTGCTATAGGGCGCGTGCGCTCGTCAGACAGACAGAGAGAAACAGAGAGATAGAAAGTGAGAAATCACCCCCCACGGGGGGATGGCCACGCCGCAATCCCTTCTCCTCCATTCTCCTCTTGGGATCCTGGGCACGCACGCACACGTGCCTGGTGTGAGTTTAAGCCACAGGGTCCGGGACTCGAACCGTGGTCGACTACATGGGAGTCCAGCGACATAGCCAATATGCTAACTGCTGGTCCCAAGAATACATATCTTTTTAAAAAATCATAGCAAATAAATAAGGGAATTACTCTCGGTAGCCATGGTCCATTTAGTAAGTTACACCTTATAGCATATCAGATAATTTTTATAGTATAAGAGTGTCTACTGTAAAAAAAATTCCTTTCTTATTTTTTCTGTGTTAAAAAAACTAATTGTTATTTTTTGTATACTTACCAATCTATGAAAATAATGAAAGATTACTGTCATTTCCAAGAGCAAGAGCTCTATACAAATTCACTGAGCTAATATTAAGATTTATGCCATATTGATATGTCATTATTAAACTGAGAGTTTTTAATCATGTAATATACAGATAAGGAAATAAAAATGTCAAGAAGTATAAAATGAGGTTTCCTTTTACTTTTTTAAAATACAAAGATTATTTTAGAATAATTTTAGATTCAAGGGAAATTACAAGTATAGTACAGATAGTCCTCATACAGTTGGAACCCAGTATTCTCTATTATTATCTTCTATTATTTTGGTACTTGTCACTACCAATGAAGCTTTTTGTTTTTTAGAGAAATGTTTGCTATAGGGCGTGTGAGCTCACTGGAGATACAGAGAAAGAGAGAGAGAAAGAGAGAAATCATTCCCCACTCAGGACGGAGGCACCCTGCAATCCCTTCTCCATTTTCCTCTACAGATTCTTTGGGGCATGCATGCTCCACATCCTGCAGGTTTCCGGCACTGACTCCAGGTCATCCATGTGGGAGTCCAGCACAACCACTGTGCTACCTGTTGGCCCTGAGTAAACCAATATTAATACATTACTATTAACCAAAGTCAAATTTTATTGAGATTGCCTTAGTTTTTTCCTAATGTCACTTTTGGTTCCAGGATCTTATATCCAGGATACCACATCATGCTAGTCATCAAGACCCCTTGGACTGCTGCTCTTGACCATGATAGTTTCTGAGTTCACGCTGTAGCTTTTGAATAGTAAGAAACTTATTTATACTTACAAAAGGATGTTGTAAGTATAAGCATAATGGCTATGTCGCTGGACTCCCACGTAGTCGACCACAGTTCGCGTCCCAGACCGGGAGACTTAAAATTCATGCCGGGCGTAGAGGAGAATGGAGGAGAAGGGATTGCGGTGTGGCCATCCCCCCTGGGGGGTGATTTCTCGCTTTCTATCTCTCTGTCTGTCTCTGTCTGGCGAGCACATGTGCCCTATAGCAAAAATCTCTCTTAAAAAAAAAAAAAAAAGGGATGTTATGTACATAACATCCTCTTGTTCTCTAAATTTTTGTGAGGTCATAAGTAAAATTTATATCCCAAAGTACACATACAAAAGAATACCAACACATGTAAGCACCGCTTTCTTACTGGCTTTGTAAAGCCCTTGACGATGATGTGTATTAATAAGTTGCACTACATTTGGGCACTTCTTTTGCATCTACAATCTTTTCAGTAACATTTGGAAAATATATATAGGGAACGTCCTTCGATAATTACACTTAACACGAGTACTGCAGATTCCATTACTAAGCATGTCTTTGGGGTAATTATCAGAAATGTTTACTGCAAACCATAATATTAAAGTTGATATTTAAAGTAAATAAAAAGTTATTTTTATGGGACCAGCAGACGGCATAATAGTTACTCTCATGTATTTGACTGTGATTCAAGCCCCGGACCAGGAAGTATATAAAACTGATGCCTGGAGCATGTGCATGCATGCCCAAAATCCCGAGAAGAGAATGGCAGAGAATGGATTACAGCATGGTCATGCCTCTGTAGGGTGATTTCTCACCTTCTATTTGTCTGTCTCTCTCTGTCTCTCTGGTGAGCACACGTACCTGATAGCAAAAATCTCTCTCTCTAAAAAAGTAATTTTTACAATAATAACCCAAGGAACATTGGTACAAAAGCCTTTTTTACAGTTTGCTCTCTATAAGTTGGAACTCATTTTAGAGTTTTAGTTGGTTGGTAGAACATTTGGAAGTCAATGTCTCAGTTAAGGTATCCAGTAAACATCATTAATAAGTTTAAATAACCAAAGAAGCCCTCAGAATAAAGAGATCTAAAAAGGAGTCAAATAACAAAAATAAGAAAAAAATGTATTGTATGTACAGTAGGGAAAAACAAAAATATCTGACAGCTATGGGGAGAAAAATTAGCTCATTAATAAAGAAAGAAAAATCGAACTTACAATAGATTTTTCAAACTCAAGGAAACCATAAGACAACATTTTCAAAATGTTGTGAAGTTATTTAGAATATAGGAATCAGTATCTAGAAGAATTTTTGTGTAAAAAATAAAGGATGAGAAAAATATTCTCAAGAACTGTTTTCAAATATATTATTTAGGAAATCTACCATTCTAATATGTTCAATAAAAAGTTTTGGACATAGTGCTTAAACACAGAGAGATACATACTCAAGAGAATTTGCCAGATTTACTTAAGAAAAATGGGACCAGCAGATGGCATAATGGTTTTGTCACTGGACTCCCATGCGGGTGACCACAGTTCAAGTTCTGACCCAAGTGGCTTAAAACTCATGCTGGACACATGCGTGTGCATGCCCAAGATCCTCAGAGGAGAATGGAGGATAAGAGAATGCGGCGAGGCCATTTCCCCCTTGGGGTGATTTCTCACTTTCTGTCTGTCTCTCTCTCTTTCTCTCTCTCTCTCTGGTGAATGCCCATGCCCTATAGCAAAAATCTATCTCTATAAAAACATACAAATTTAATTAAATATATTTATTATGATCTTTGAATAAATAAATGTTATTATGATATATTTCTATTGTGCCATTATAATATATAGGTGAATATATGTGAGTATTTAAACATAAATTAAAAAAGATAAATACACTGATATACCCATGAAAGAATACAAACTAAAACTTTAGATAATATTATCAAGATGGTTTGATATTATGGAAAAGAAAAATACCAAGGGAAGTAAAAACATGCTTAAGTTCTTATCTTAGTAATATGCAGGATTGGGGAAGGTAAAGTTATCGGTTTAGAAGAAGAAGGGGGGAATTTTAGAAAGATAAATTCTGACAAGTTATAATAAACTCTCACAGTAGAAATGGATATATACTGTTTGATCTAAAATAAACAATAAAAATAAACTCACAAGATAAAAGACAAAGAATGACAGATTTATTATTTTCAAAAGTAAGCTGTAACAGAAGACATAACCTGAAGATAAAAATAAAATTTAAAAAAAGATAAATAGGCCAGTCTTAACTAACACAGACCTGGTTAGCTATATTACTGATAAATAAAATTGGTCTTAAGACAATAATATTTCAGGAGCTAAGGTTCTTATTTACATTTACTGGATCTAGCATGGTCAAGTTGGGTTTGTTTAAAAAATATAAGGTTGGTGCAAAATTTCAAATTAATCCATGTCATATCAATAGAGTAAAAATCCATTCTCAATCTAGGCCTAGAATAGAGCATTCTCTACCTATGAAAAACCTGTTGCTGACATACCATAAAAGGCAAAAAGCATGGGGACCAGCAGTTAGAATGATGGCTATGTCGCTGTACTCCCATGTAGTCCACTGCAGTTCGAGTCCCGGACCTGGTGGCTTGAACTCATGCCAGGCGCGTGGGCATGCATGCCCAAGATCCTGAGAGGAGAATGGAGAAGGATAGCGGCGTGACCATCCCCCCTGGGGGGTGATTTCTCGATTTCTGTCTCTTTGTCTCTCCATGTCTGGCTGGCTGTCTGTCTGGTGAGCGCACATGCCCTATAGCAAAAACCTCTCAAAAAAAAAAAAAAAAAAAAGCATGACTATTTCCCCCCCAAGATCAGGAATAAAGTAGAAAATTTACTTTCAAAGCATTTATTCATTGTCATGTGAGAGGCCCACTCTCACATATGCATCAAGCCAGAGAGAGAAGTAAAAATCTTCAAGACCAAAAACCATGATTGTGCACATTAAAAATTACAGTATGTAAGGTATACATATTGGAAGAAAAGTAACAGAACACTATTTGTAAGCAACCTGGCCAAGTACATGGAAATATTACGGATTTTATAAAAAGGCATTAGAACCACAAAGTTAATTTAGCATGATCGTAGAAGGTCAATATGTAAAAATCAATTTTCTCTGAACTTGGAAAACATGATTGATAATAAACTTTAAAAACACCATTTACACTAGCAGAAAAAAAATACAAAGAGATTAAGAATATACTCTAAGTATGACATATTAAATCTCTCCCCTACTAACTAGAGAACATCACCGAAGAAAACTAAAAGTTCTAAAAAATGAAAATGTAGCTCATGCTTACAGATTGAAGACTCCATGTTGTTCAGATGTCAAGTTTTCATTTAATTTGTCAATAAATTTAATATAACCACTGTAAAATCTCCAGCAAACTTTTCTGAAGAAATAGGTAATTTTAAAACTTATATGGAAATGCAAAGTATCTAGAATATCCAAAGCAATCTTTTAAAAGAATATACATTTACAGTAATTGCATTGCTTACATTTAAGATTTATAACAAAGCTACATTTTATAAAGAATGTGATTGACTGAACATAGACAACTCAATCAATAGAACAAAATATGAGTTTCTGGTCTGTGCTGCTTAATAGAGATGCCACTGGCCATAGATGTTTATTGAAATTTAAATGAATAAACAATTAAATTAAATTAAATCAGTTATGTCAATCATGCAAGCACATTTCAAGTACATAGGACTGAAGTACCTTAATAAATGGCGTAGCTATAGCACATTTCATTATTAACCAGTTTGAACAGTGCTGGTTCTGTTAGATGCATCCATATATGCTGTTTAATTTTTGATAAAAATTCTAGGTTACTTCAATGAAGAAATGAGTGTTTTTAACAGATAGCAGTACTGTTCCAGATGAATATCTGTTTTCACCAGGTACTGTGGAAGATATAAGAGAAAACCCCATCAGCCAAAGAGAAATAATACAAAATCATTGATGCCTATTTCACTCTATATACAGAAGTCTAGAACATATATCTATGTGTAAAATTCAGAGCAATAAAACGCTTATAAGAAAATGTAAGACAATAACTTGTACTGGAGGACTAGAAAAATGGCAGATATAATTGGGCAGAAAAATCACTAACTATGTAGAGAAATAATAGGTAAATGAAGCTTCAGATAAAAGTTGAACTTTTTTTCCATTAAAGGATACATTAAGAAAGTGCATGTCAGGTCTGTCAGGTGTCATGGTGGTTAAGGTGCTGGACACCCACATGTTCGAACATGGTTCAAGTCCTGGACCTGGTGGCTTGCTTTTTGTCTCTCTCTCTGTCTCTCTCTGGTAAAGTTGAATAATAATAATAAATAAAATTAAGTAATTCTTTAAAATATGCAAGCCACAATATTGAAAACATTATTTGCAGTAAATATGTCTGTAAATAGTCTTGAATCCAAAAGATATATAGAACTAAAATAAATAAATCCATAAATAAAAATTAGATGACAAACCCAATAAAAATTGGAAAAAGACTTTAACAAATACTTCAAATAACCACTAAACACTCAATTAAAGTTGTTTTTCTCTTTTTGTTTTTCATTTTTCTCTCCACTTTCTGTTTTTGTTTTTGTTAGAGGGCATGTGTGCTCACCAGAGAGAGATAGAGAAACAGAGAAAGAGGACAAAGCACCTCCCCATGTGGTGGTGGTTATGCTGCAATTCCTTCGCCTCCATTTCTTCCTCCTTTTAGGATTCTGGGTACATGCACACATGCCAGTACGTTTCTAAAGCCACCTGGTCCAAGACAAACTGTCTGGTTAGCCGTGTAGGTTTCAGCTACCTTAACCTACCTTTAACTATCAGGCAATTGAGTCAAAGCGGAAAAAGAAATTATTATTAATTTGGGATATGCAAATTAAAACCATGTATGTTAGATACATACACTAGAATGTCTAAAATAGAATAGCTTGATAAAACCAAATGAGGACAAGGAAATGAAGCAAACGGAAATTCCATACTTTACCGGTGTGGGGGGTGTAAACTGATAAAATTACTTTGAGCATTGTTTCACAGCTTCTCATGAATTTAAACATATGTCAAACCCATTTTCCAATCATTTTATTCCAAGTGCAATGAAAATATATGTCCAAAAAAGGACTTGTAAAAAATATTTAAAACAGTCTTATTCATAAAAGTCCAAACTGAAAACAACCCATATGGCCAATGGCAGGAAAATGGAGAAACATGATCTATCAAAAATATGAAATATTACATATTCATTCTCTCCATCTACTCAGAGGGAATAATCTGCTTACCCGCACAGATTCTCAAAATTATGTTGCCTGTTCCTTTGCAATACTTAGCTGAAATCTATTCTTTACTGGACCAGGTATTACATTGGACTTTTTTTCCTGTTTTATACTTACTTTTTTACTTAAATTACATCAAAATGCAGGACTGTTTTAAGTAATTCTCTTATAAATATGTTAAATAACTTTTGTTATTACTGTTTTTTTTTTTACTGTAGTTAGATTTCAACATTTAACGATCAGTTACCCAACCATTTCTCATTTGCAATTTAGGTGAGGCTGCAGCTTTGACAGACTTAACATAAAAAACAATTGTTGTCCCACCTGTATCCCTTCTTACTTTTCACTGTCTCATATTACGGAAACTTGCAATTACAGAGTGTAAAATAATTACCCTCCTATCCTATCTGTACTATCCCTTCTATGTATGTACTCTGACTTCCTTGCTAATGAAACAACCCATTTTTTTAATAGGGAATCTATAACCATACTGCCATGCTTCACATAGACAAGATAATCCTGAAATGTTTATTGTAAGAATGGAAACATACCCAAAGGAATACTCTGGAGGCAGGATAGAATTCTGATATTGTGACTAAACATTAAATATTTAAAATTATTTAGAAGGAAAAAAAAATAATACCCAGATGCATCCTACTTATAGTACTGATTTCTATTCATAGAAAATAAGTTTTGTCTTGTTTTCTAGGTGTAGAAACAACTTCTGTAGTTGCAATATTCTATCTTGTGTAAAAACTGATGGTTTGAGAGAGAATTATAGCTTCAGAAGAAATGATTATGGCCATACAGGATGTTAACAGAGGCAAAATGACTTGTTCACCATTGCTATTGTTTCTATCTGCGACCTTCGAGGAAAGGCAACATAGCAGATTAGTGTTCCCATTTCTGAAATGTGCTTTTTATCTCTAAGTAGTAGCCATACTGCAAAAAAAAAAAAAAGAAAAAGAAAAGAAAAATCACAGCGCATATTAAAACGATCCTTGCATGACAAGGGAAGTCTTTATTTCCAATGAACAAGTCAATCACAAAATCAAAATAATTCTTTTTTCTTGGGATCCAGTGTCAGTTTGGTTGACAGCATCATACTCCCACAAAGAAGGGCAGTTAGATCTTTCACTACCGTCACTGAATTAAGCTGAGAGAACATAAAGAGAAAAAAATGACAATCACAGACTTCGCTCACAATATTCAATATGACTATAACAGATTCAGTTAAGTAAAACAAATAAGATAATTGATTATTACTTTTAACAGCTGTACCTTCAAAGACTTCCTTAAAGAAAAGACACATCAGATAATCCTTCTGAAAACACTGACAATAAAGTCACGTGGCAAATAGAACTACACGTTTAAACAATCATTGTGATATACCATAAGCATTATAAACTCTGTATTGAGAGTTCCTTAGAGCAATTAAATAAGTGGTGGATCTGAGCCCCTTTCATGCATTGGTAGTTTACAATTTTATTTCAGTCGGCTATTATATCATTGTAGGTTTACACATTCAAGCTCTATGTTTCATCTTTGCTCATTTAAAATATAGCAAAACTAAGCATTCTTACAGACATCTCTTCTCACATACTCACAGGTATGAAGGATAGCATATTAGAAAATAGTAACGTAATTGTCCCTTTGGAATTTTGACTGTAATGCAGAAGGAACTTGCCTGTGTGGAAATGCTAAGTTCTGGAATATATGACTCTGAACACTTGGACTGTCTCAGCCACAGTGTTTGTGTGGGGTCTCTCACTGATTTCCACGCTGCCATGCTATTTCTTGGCCCCTTACACGTTATTCAAATGCTAGGGCTGCACTTAGAAGGTTGCATAATCTGTTTATCCGAGTCTCTGCTGTGCCTATCACAGAGCTGGACATGTCATCCATCCTCAGGGAGGACTTACTAATGATGTATTTGTTATTGGTACACAGAGAACTGCAAAAGGTTCAGAACTTTCAGTGCCTGGAAACATATCTTTTCTAAATAATGCTATAGACAATTCAGGTTGCCAGTGTTAGAAGAGTGTCTATATGACCTCATTTAGTCAATTCAGTAAAAACATCAGGGAAGTAACTCAGTGACAACACTCAAACAGACCAGAGACTGCTGATTGGTTGCTTTTCAATTTTCTTCTTGAAACGGTGGCATCATACAGCCATAAATTATGTGTGTTTCTTTTGTGCATTCCCATTACACCTTTGGCTTACCAAGTACATGAATATATGCATTCTTGTGTTCAAATCAGATTTACAGCTGGAAAATACATTTTCAGAAAATTATACCTTTCCCTCTTTGGGGATTGAAAAAAATATGAAAGATAGAGTTATAAATTACCATCAGAAGCAGTAAAAAAAAAAAAAGAAAAGATAACTCTGACTGTGTAACAACCTATGACAATAACAATATTACTGTAGTAACAGAGGTTTCTACTGGCAAGGTATAACCTCTCACCTCAAATTTTATTCCTGAGGAAAGTTATAAACTTTCTATTAGACTGGGAAACTTTTTCACTTCAGTTAAATAGAAAAAATAATAACCATATTACCATTTACATTAGGTTCACAAGTTCAAATTACCTTTGCTGGTTTTGATCGAATTCTAAAATTTAGTGGATATTACAGAAATTCATTAGAAAAATCAGTAGTCACAGTTCCTTAGGTTTTTTAACTTTTTAAAGACATCATAAATAATTTTTTTGTTTCTTGTGCAATATTTTGAAAATACAGGAAGTTAGGGATCAGCAGTTAGCATAATGGCTATGTCGCTGGACTCCCATGTAGTCAACCGTGGTTCGCGTCCCAGACCCAATTGCTTAAAACACACCAGGCGCATGTGCGTGCATGCCCAAGATCCTGAGAGGAGAATGGAGGAGAAGGGATTGTAGTATGACTGCCTCATTGGGGGCTTCTCTCTCTGTGTCTTGCTCTGGAAATCACACATGCCTTCTGGAATTTTTTAAAATTTCCATAGAAATAATAAGTTTAGAAAAAAAAGAAAATACAGGAAGTTTAGAGGGAAAGATGTAAGCATCATAATTCTGTTTTCCAAAAGTAATCATATTTCCATGTACTTCCTTCCAGTTATTTATAAAGGTGAATTCATAATGAGTGTAGATCATTGCATCTTGCTTTATGTACTTGATATTAATTTAAATGCATTTTTTATATTGCTAAGAAGCTTCAAAATGTTTAATGAATACCTAATGTCCCATGATACCGATGAGGCATATTTCATTAAAATTTTTCCTCATTTTTGTACATGTTGGTTATTTCCTAGTTGCCATATTACAAACACTGATGTGGTAAACATAAGTAGATAGTTACAGATATAATTCTGGCTTTCATTAGTGGATCAATAATATGAATATATTTTATAGTTTCTTGTTTCTTAAAAATAAAAATTTTACATTCACACAGAGAATCGTATAGTTCTAGAAGTTGTAATTTATTATTCATCTCCCCTTTTTCTTTTAAGACCAATATTGTGAATACTCTTCTAACTCATTGATTTTTAACAACCATTTTTTAAAGTAGTATGTTTCCCTTCCTATTCTTAATTTTTCTATTTGAGGCATTTAACTTTGGTTTTCCAGTAAGGATGACAATTTAGTATTTATTGATCCTTTTTTTCTCTGCCACACCACACTCCCATCCTGTCTGGCTCACTCCCCATGTATAGCATAGTATTAGTAATTTCAGAATTAAGTACTGATAAATGTGAATAATTACCTTTGATTACAAACTATTTTTAGCTCTCAAGACTTACAGAATTTCAGTGTCCCCAGTTTTGTGAAATTTCAAAATAGCTGTCTTGGTAAGGTCATATTTATCTCTAATGTGCTGAGTGCTACATGACCTCTGTAAACTCACATACATCGGTTCTGGGAAATGTTCTTATGTTATTTAATTGGTCATTCCCTGCTCTCCTTTCACTTGTTCTCCCTTTCTGGAGCTCTCAGTAAATATTAAACTTTTTGGCTAGTGCTCTACATTTGGTCACTTTTACTCTCCTGTATTCTGTTTTGTTTGTTCATTTGTTTGTTTTGCTTGGGATAGTCACTCAACTCAATTTCCTAAATCTTTTATTGAATTTTTAATTTCAGCATATTTTTAATTTCCAAGAGATCTAGTATTGTCTTTCTTTTAGAGAACACTATTTTCTTCTTGTTTGAATAATACCTGCTATTATTTCTCTCTGAAAAAAAATGTATAAATATAATGTTTACTTTTTCCTTTGCCATGAAATGTGTCTGTTTTCTTAAATTGTTGCCTGTCGTTTTTTATTTTGGGCCCTGTCTTTTACGTAGAGTTTTCAGCAGTCTGTAGTTGGTGGTTGCTGCTTGAGGACTTCCTTGTGTGTGATTTGATATTTTTCTATCTTTTATGCTAGAAATAAAAGTGTGATTTTTTAAATTTCTCCAGTGCTATGAGAAATGAGTCAGTTATGGGAAATGTGCTGGTGATTTCAGCATTCAGTATGTAAAAATTTTCTTCCCCATTAGCTCTGTCCAATATATGTAATCCAGAAAGTTCTGTTTTGCCTCTAGAAAATTAAGATAGGTCCAGTCTCTTGAGAGTCAGTTGTTATTTGATGACAGATTATTACTTGGTCACTTGTAGTTGAGGAAGGGCCTTGGAGTAAGATGAATTTAATAGCGTTTTAAACAAAATTTCAGACAGCACTCCATCTTTGAAATGCCATCCTTTTCTAGGTATCTGGATTCACCGATTATTGAAGACTACATGATTAGACTTTCTACGTTCTCCTAAATCTTTCATCTGATTTGCATTTTCAAAGTATTTCTCTTTTTTGCCCATGAGACATTTTCACTTTAATTTTTTTTGTCTTATTCAAACCAAAATTAAAGTTTATGTTTCCTGTCTCTACCAAGAAGTCAAAGTATCAACTCTAAAGAAAGGTACCAAATGCTATTTTGTATTAATAGATTATCTCGCTGAGGTGAAGACAGTCGAACTTAGCTAGCGTATTAGATGTTTACATCAGTGATGCATCAGTGAGTTCTTGGGGTGTCTTTGTCTGATCTAGGGGTCCCTATTCCTTCAGCAAGCCAGAATGGAGGATGGGCTGAACAACCAGAAACTCTTCTATATCTCTGGGCATGTGCACTTGCCAAGAGAGAGTCACCGAGAAATCACTCCCCAGAGAATGGAAGGAAATGGCCATCCTGCAATCTCTTCTCCTCCATTCTGCTCTTGAGATTTTGGGAACAGATGCACACGTACGTAGCATGTTTGTCAAGCCTCCGGGTGGGGGCTCTAATCACAAAGTTGGCCATGTCTGATCCATCTGCCATCAATACCACCACCTCGTTGCCCTAAAATTAAGGTCATTAAGAGTTAATACATGGATGTTGGGATAAATCAGAGGTTATTTAAATTTGTTTCAAGTTTATAAACTTATAAAAAGAGAAACAAGGTAGAAAGTAAATTATAAAGAGAAAGGAAAGATGTAAAAATAAAGCTACAATAGTAAAGACATATTTCTGTTTGGTAAATTTTCATGCTAAAGTAAAATGACTGAATTGTTTATATATGACAAATTGGTAAAACTTTGAGGAAAGAAAAATTGATCAAAATGTTTCTTCCCCTGTATTAAAACAAGATTTTTCTTAAAGTATTGATCTACTCTTACTTAAAGCAATCATACTGCAAGAGGTTTCTGTTTATATCTTGATAACTTGCCTTAGTGTTTGTGGTTAGCAGGTTTGATTACTTAGGAAAACTGAACTTATAAAGGTAAAATAATTTTTCTGTATTTGATATTAAAATATTTTGATTATCAGTTTTGTTAAATAAATGACTATTGTTTGTCAGTGATCTAAAAACCTGTTTTTATCAAATGTTATGAGTTTCCTTTTTTTTTTTTTTTTTTTGGGGGGGTTTTTCGCTATAGGGTGCGTGCGCTCCCCAGACAGACAGAGAGAAACAGAGAAACAGAGAGCGAGAAATCGCCCCCAAGGGGAGATGGTCATGCCACAATCCCTTCTCTTCCATTCTCTCGGGATCTTGGGCATGCACACACACACACGCCCGGTGTGTTTTAAGCCACCAGGTCCGGGACATGAACTTCGGTCGACTACGTGGGAGTCCAGTGACGTAGCCATTATGCTAACTGCTGGTTCCTGAATGTTATAAGTTTTCTGACATCGTTGACATGCATCACCAAGATAAAATTCTAAATTAATGTTTAATTAATGTTGACCTAGGCTTATCTGATATATAAATTTGTATGAAAAATATTGTCAATTGATAAACTAAGTATCCTTCAATATTTTATTTATACAAATATGTTATTGCTATATATATATGTTCTTAAGATCATGTAAATTTTTAAGTTCTGACAATACTGATGCAATGCCCTTAGTCATAATCGGGTTGTTATCTTTGAAAGCTGTGTACAGCAGAAATAACTGAATTTTTGTTACTTGTATCATTATTGTAATGAACTGTTATCAACTCAGATATTTTAGGACTTTTGTTATCCAGTTTCAAAACTGATCTCCATGGAAAAGTCTCTAGTAAGTATTCCTGAATGCAAATATCTGTTAACTTTAAAATCAATGTACTTTAGTTAAACTTGGCCTGCCAACCACTCCCTCTATTCCTCTCTTGTTGCTTAAATGTGGAAAACAGTGTTAAGACACAGACTTAGTCTCTAGTCACTTCCCCTCAGTGTGGGACAACTAGACCAGCAACTGGAACAGGTCTATGCTGGCACTGCAGTTCAAGATGATTATGGGATAAATGATGCACAATATTTATAAAGAGAGATCTTGATCAAGAGGATAAAATGTGAAAGTTCTCAGAATCAGAACAGACTCAATTGTGTCAACCCTGACTATACCAGACAAGAAAGACTGCAGAAGAGATGTTTTCTCATGCTCACATGCTGGATAACAAGAACTGTGATTTAGACAACTCTGCCAGTGAAAACCTCTGGAAAGTATACTAGGAAATCATGCGTATCAGAACTATATTCTCATTCAATCTTGGCCTCAGTGTCCTTAGAATGAGTGACTTACAAGCTCCAGGTACAATTGATAGTGGCCAAAGAAAAACTACACTTTTCTATAAATTCTGGAACTACTCACTGGCTAATTAAGAAGCAGTAACCTAGTTTCTCAGGCAACTCAATTAACATGATGGGTATGTACAGCATGATCAAAGAAGATTTTACACCCTCTGAAATGTCAAAAATACAGCCCTTACCTGTTGGGACTTTGGCACAGAAAGTACAATTGATCACTCTGCCATAAGAGCTGAGTCTATCTTGGGGAAAATGGGCTAGCATTTTTACACACTCTACACATTCATGGTTGTGCAAGCCCATGGGGTTATATAGAATGCATGAGTGCTGCTACAAACTGACAACAAGAAGGTCAAACATGATGCCCAGATCTAAGAACTCGTAGAGGCCATCCAATTGCCTAAGGCTGATGTGACCAAAGGGAACAGAATGGCAGAACAGACAGCTCAACAAATAGCAATAGACACAGTAAATGCCAATATCTGAGCTCTGTTACCGCCACCAGATACCATCCCTGTTATGAGCCAGATAAACATCCAATGGCCCAGAACTGAGGACGTCATAAAGAGATGAAAGGTGGTTAACAGAAGAATCAGGAAGGCCTTGTCTGGATGCCATGTAAATTCTTGTATCCCATCTTGAAATATTTTCATGACTGTCCATTTGGGTGGAGATTCTTTTCTACAATTTATTCAGAGGAAAATAACAGGATACATAATAACATGTAAAAGAGAAAATGTCATCCAGCATCATCTGTGTGCCTGTAATAAACCCAAAAAATGTGTGCCTAGGTTCTCGCAGGCCAACAGAAAGTGAATGCTGCATTAAGGATAGCTGGAAGTTGCACATTGTACAAAGATCAGAGTCTTTAGGCAAACTGAAGGGAAAAATTGGACTTTGAAAAAAAAATATATAACTCACTAGGACAGATGTTAATTACTGTGCATAGTTCACTTCTCCTAAGTTGAAAGTGTTTCAGATGTCAGGCAGCACCCATTTCAGCCTGGATAGGGTGCCACTGCAGGACTAGAGAAAAAACAGTCTAGTTTTGTCATATGAAATGGAAAGGACCATACAACAAGTCGTTTACTACTCCTGCAGCTCTGAAGTTGTCAGGAATCAAGTCGTGGGTACTTCACACCCAAGCTAAGTCTTGTGCATTTACAACAGAGGAAAAGTACCCACTAGAATCTTGGGACATTGAGTTTAAAAAGGTACTTTTTCAAGCAAAAGCTGGTAGGATAGTCTTATGTAAATACTGCAAATTGCTTTATGTATGGAAACCATCAGAGTATATTATTGCCTGCAAGCAACAGCTCATGCCATGGGCATGTAACTACTTGTGAAACAAGGCTAACTTTGGACAGTGAGTGTCTTTGGGTATGATGGTGGCTCCTGATGCCACTCACAATTCTACTGAGATGAAATACTAGACCTGTTTCAAAGGGACTTA
>NW_006160175.1:1647761-1681525 GCF_000334495.1 Tupaia belangeri chinensis
TGATAGAGATGAATATGTCTTTGGATATGCTTTGTTACTTGGTGGAAGTTTCAGCCTACCAACATATGTTAAAATGCTATTGGTCATAGCTAATGAGACTGCCAAAAATATAATTAATTTACAGTTGTCTGTAGATTCTCCAGCAAAATTAGTGCCACATAGTGGAATAATGATAGTTCATGTCTTAATTTAACGAGGTGGTGTTTGTATGATAATCCTTTATGTTATTATATAAATAGATGCTCTCAAGTTGAGACAAGTGTTGAGAGAGGTAGAAAACAGGTGACTTGGCTTCAAACCATTCTATCAAAATACTTCTTTGCTAAAGGAAACTGCTGATTGGTTGACTAGTATATTTTTCTTGCTCACAAATGGACTAAGAAGTATA
This sequence comes from Tupaia belangeri chinensis, assembly GCF_000334495.1. NCBI lineage: Eukaryota > Metazoa > Chordata > Mammalia > Scandentia > Tupaiidae > Tupaia > Tupaia belangeri. The sequence continues at coordinate 1,648,150 of NW_006160175.1, forward strand.
TGTATAGAAATCAGAAAATTGATAATTACTGTTTTATTGTTATTATTTTTTAGATACCTGATATTCAGAGATGTTGTACTGTGTTCTGAATATAGCAAAACTCATGATCAGGTCATTCTATAAGACCAGAAGTAATCAGAGAGAGGCCTTTAAGCTTTTTTATAATAAATATAACCATAATAGAAATCATTGGCATATGTGACAGTGAAGATTGCAGTAGGCCAGTTTAAAGTTTAGCAAGATGGCAGTCATTTTGAAATTAAGAAAGGCCTCTAATGGGAACAATCTGACCAAATGCTGAGTAATAGGAAGACCTATTCCAGGAGTGATCAGACAAGAAATCAGGAATGGGTACTTGACAAAATCAGGATAGTTACTCTAGGGAAAAAATTGCCTTTGATTCATTGTGATGAGGAATGACATGTTATCTTTTACTTATAAATACCAAGAACGTGTTGAGCTTTTCCAGAGTTTGATGATACTTGTTTATTGTTTCCCTGTAGCCAGTAGCCAGTTGCAGAATAAACTCTCTTCTCCTACAACAACAAAATTCAACTATAGATACTTCATGTCAATTTGCTTTGCAGAAATATAGCTATTTACCTTCTTACTAGCAGTGTCTGAGAGCTCTTATGTACTCACCAGAGATAGTTTAATTTTTTTAAAATAGTGCCAATTAGATAGGCATAGAAATGTGATCATTGAAATGTAGGAGAGATGGAGAAAACATTGTAAATCCTACAGTCTAGAGATGGACATCACAAAGACTTCAGATACAAGTAAAATACTGAAGTGACTGAAGAGCATTTATTTTGTCGTTCTGAATAAATCACAAATGATTCATAGACTTTGGGTCTGACTATAACTGACTAGCCTATTTTTGTTCCATGTTCTACTGAACATGGGGTCTATGAATAGAATAAAGGGAGACTCATATGCCTAAATTGAGAAAATTATACCATAATTTCATGAACTTCATAATAGTATCACCTATAGCTAGGATCTTGACACCAATAAGAATCATGAAAGCATTAATTTCAGTTACAGGCTGACTGTAATGCTTAGTATTTTTAAATTTTAATAGTTTTTAGTTCATATACTATATCTTATAATGTGTTAAAAAGTATATATATTTTGTTACAAATTGGTGGTAAAAACACCTGGCAAATATATATCAGTGTTATTAGTTTCAGACAATTATAGGTTTTATTTTAAGCATTTAATTAACAAAAAGATTAAGGATACTCCCCCAACAGATTAAAAAAAAGTTTTTCTGGGAAAAAAATAAGAAATTGTTCAAATTTTAAAGCATGCCAAAACTTCAGGCATGTTGCAAAAAGATTATTTTCTCAAATAGTTTAAAATATTGCTACATTTTCAAACAATTTAATTTTAGATCTCTTCACTTTATATTGTTCATTTTACAGTTTTTTTTAAAATTAGCATTTCATTTTATTTTCAACTACAGTCCCTCCTTCTAAAATGAGGTATAGAATTAAGCAAGACTTCTGAATGCCTCATTTGTTTTGTACATTTTTCACTAGATGTGATGGGAATATTCTAAGGAAAGAATGGAACAATTTGCCATTCTAATTAGGCCATTGTAGAACTTAATTTGCTGTACTGTAATCACCATGGTTTTTGTTCTCTTTCAATGCAAATGTAAAGTTGAAAGAGGAAAACTGTACTGAAGAAAGTAACCAATAGTCAATTAAGAACATCTGGTGATAAAAAGTTTGAGGTGTAGAGTCAAAGTTGGCTTGGAAATAAATATTCATATTCAAAAACAGAACTTGACACTGGAATGGGTTCCTGTGTGTGACTGGTAATGAAATCCAGCAATCTATAGAAGCAAAGAGATACAATTAGAGATATCAATTGGACAATATCCAGAAAAACATTTGAAACTTTACTTTTATTTTAATCTCTCAGGCTGTTGTGATATATACCATGAAAACAAAGTTGAGATTCTGATATCAAAATGCTCAGAGAGCCCAACCTGGTGGCACAGTCAGAAGCAAACTGAACTGTAATGCTAAAAGTCACTTGCCCAATGGTGGGTTTAGATTGCTGGGCTGGCCTGAAAATACCCTTGGGCTGTGCTTGTGGCTCAGGAAGCTGATTGGCCGGTAAACTGATTAAAGCAGACTGCAGCGTGAAGAGACCCTGCTGAGGGTGCTTCTCTCTCTCTCTCTCTGTCTCACACATACACTTTCTCTGTTGTGAATAAAATTGTTCAGAGTTCTGGTATAAAAAAATAGACAGCAAGACAGATAAATTGTATTTAACATGATAAATAAAATAGATATACATTCCAGGTATATTATGGCCCAAAGTAAAATTTGCTAGCTTGTGGCAGGAAAGAAGATTAACAAAATATTTGTATCCTAAATTATTTGGCATGGCTAACAAGTTATGATATTAAAAAATAGGAAACTCGATGATAGAAACTGAATAAAATAACTGAACTGACAGAGTTAATATCAGTGGAGGTTAGGTAATTACTATAGTTGTTTTGCTTTCATTTTCTGTAGCATACAGTGAAAAAAAGAATCTGTTTCCTAAGATTAGTTTTCACTCAAGAGGATTTTGTGGAATATTTTATTCAAAAAGATATTTCTAAAAAGAAAAAATATGAGGTCAGTAGTGATGGTGTGGATGTGGGGTGGAATCTCGTGATACTGAACATTCATACAGCCACGGACAAAGTGTTGCAAGTTCACATCTAGAGGTCTCCCTGGGCATGCTGGGTGCATATGCATGCCTGTAGCCTGGGCAAATTAGAATAGGCAAGGACCTCTACATGAAGGCTCTGTCGTAGATGTCTCAGTCATATTCCCCCTCTCTCACTTTTCTCTTTCTCTCATAAAAGAGGTGGGTGAAGAAAAAATAACCTGTAGTAAAAACGTTGAGGAAACATGATAGGTAACCCAACCTTTATGACTATGTATATTAGACTTAGGGAATTCCTACAGTAATGACAATAGTACTATTTTGATTGAAAATGATGTTTATCAATATCTCAAGAAACCATTATTTAATGAAATATATTTCAGAAATATTAATTTGGTAGTTTTCAATTAATGATATATACAATAATCCTATATGTTTACACAATCATATTTTTTTTTCTTTTTTTTGGAGAAGTTTTTTCTTATTGGGCTCATACGCTCACCAGAAAGACAGAGAAAGACAGAAAGACAGAAAGCGAGAAATCATCCCCAGAGAAGATGGCCATGCCGCAATCCCTTCTCCTCCATTCTCCTCTTGGGATCTTGGACACGCACGCACATGCGCCTGGCATGAGTTTAAGCCACCAGGTCTGGGACTCGAACCACGGTTGACCACATGGGAGTCTAGTGACATAGCCATTACGACAACTGCTGGTCCCCACAATCATATTTTTCTAGTTAATAGCTTGTTTTAAATAAAATAGACAAAATGAAGTCTTAAAAACTATGAAGAAATAGATGAGATGAAAGGAAATTCACTGAGAAGTCTAAATTCTCTTTTATGAAACAGTATTGTTTTTAGTAATATTAGGTAAAGTAATTGTTTTTTTATTAATTACAAGATTAAAGAGAAGGTGAAATAAATGCAAATGACTAAAAATATTGAGAATTTAGAGAGATTTTTGCTATAGGGTGCTTGCACTCACCAGAGAGGCAGAGAGGATTTGAGCATGCATGCACACATATGAGTTTTAACCCACTGGGTCTGGGACTCAAACCACAGGGAACTACATGGGAGTCCAGTGACTTAACCATTACTCCATCTGCTGGTCCTGAAGATCGTTGGCATTTTGGTTGTTACAAATGACTTATGCAAATTAACAAAAGAGAATTTAAGAGTATTAATTAATTCTTTCATTACATTATAGAATATGAGACTCCAGATGTTACACTTATAATTATTACAGCCATTATAATAATTGTATGCAACCCAAACACCTTTCTTAAAACCTTAGAAATTGATTTCCTAACTATAGATATTTTCCTTGAATTTCAACTAAGATTGCTCTTTTTACAATAATAATGTTATCTAAAATTCAAGGAAAAACAGATGGAATAGAAATTATCTGAATCAAATAAAATAAAGACCATTATAGGAGATGGAATTTTTTTTTAGACTATAAAAAATAGTTGTTTATCTTGTGGCCAAACAAAAGGTCAGAAGGAAATTACATAAACTATTTTAGAGACTGATAGGACTGAACGAAATGATTGCTCATTGTATTATCTGCCTAAGAATTCAGTACCCAAGAGAGAATAATAGAACTGTGATTGCCTTTTCAAAGTGAATGAAAATGACAATAAAATTTCTTTTTCTGGTCACAACTAACATCATTTGCAATAGCAATAGTTAATACATTTTTTTTTTAATTAAGAAGATGGACTGAATACTTGAAACCTTTGTAATTATAGTTAACTACTATGCTAACATCAGTTTTATTTTAAGCAGGACTATTCAATTTTTGGCATCAGATTAACTTTATATTTTCATAAGGAAATTTACATTTAAAGCATATATTTTGTTGAAGATATATTTAGGTTATTGGCAAATGATATAGTATGCATCGATGCTTACAAGATGTTGAATCAATGTTTTGGTCTATGTTCAAATCATTGCAAATTGTGGCCAATTTCTTCTTTCTAAAATTGATTGTGTTGTGGGTATTCAATTCTATCTCAAAGTGGTGCTTCGTTGTGTTTTTCCAACCTGCTGCAATATTAAGTTAGACGAGTCATACAAGTGACTGCCAACAACTGAAACTGTCATGTATACTAAGTTGTTATCAAGAGGATTAGTTGGCTTGAAATCTACCTGAAGGGTTTATTTTTTTTTTTCGAGGAACAAAAAGAAGTATATTATATTTATTTATTTTATTTATTATCTTCCTTTTTATTTAAATTTATTTACATTCATTCACTATACATCATTATAGCATACAAAATGAGATTTTCCATTCAGAATACACTGTATATTGGCTCAATCAAGTACATCAACATACGTGTTATCATCAACAAATAATTTCCCATTTCTTGTTTCCTGGATATTTTGCTTTTTTTCCCATCCTTGATTCCCTATCTCTCACCCTCTGCCATGTCCCACCCTCCACCCACACTGTCTGTGGTATCCATGGTTGCTTTCTATGTCTTTTTCTCCCATTTTATTTATTTTCTAATGAACTTAATTAATCTGAATGCTTCCAATAGCAAGTGCAGCTGATATATACATATCCATGAACACAAGTCTAATTTTAGGCATAAACCTCAGTGAGTAGAATGAACATACTATAAAGTACCACCTAGCTGGGGCTATATAGCTTACTCTTGTCATCAAATAGGCATTTTTTTTTAATTTCAAGAAAAACAGCTTTCATGTTTTCTTTTTTTTCTCCTGAAACCTTTTTTTTTTAAATAAATTAATTTACATTCATCCCCTAAGCATTGTCACAGCATACAAAATGTGGTTTCCCATTTAGAATATACTGCATAGTGGCTTATAGTTTCAAAGTCATTGGCCTAGGTCTTCTTCCCATGGAGAAAAGTCAGAGGATAATCTATATACCTATAGCAACAAAACAAAAATATTTCCCAATAATTTTGCAGAATTGTATTATATGGAAAACAGCATACAACATCCAAGAAGTATTTTATTTTTGGAACTACCTTAAAAATGTCTCTCCAGAAACTTTCAAATGGTATATCAATCTAGATTGTACAATATTCACACACTGGTTTAATTTTTATATTATCACCTATTGATTTGATCTTTAAATACTTATTGCTAAGGCTGTCATTGTACATACAGTTTGCTGATCTGAACTGAATTGACTAATCAACCCATTCTTCATAGAAACAAAGCTTGAAGTTATAACTGATCTTCATTTTCTAAGATTCTCAAATATCATTCCTTGGTAACAATCGTCATGATGATGAATTCTTTTCTGCTCATATCATTTTTTAATTCGTTCATTTAGAGTTTTGTTTTGTTTTTCCCAGCTACAAGAGGGCATGTCCACTCACTAAAAAGGGAGAGAACCTCCCAATAGGTGGGGTCACACCACAGTTCTGCTCCTCCATTACTCCTTCCTGTCAGGATTCCAGGCACGCATACAAACACATCTAGCATGTCTTTCAAGCCTCCAGAGCTGGGATTCGAACAGCAATAGACCATGTTAGTTCAACTTCCCAAGGAAAATACTGTTTCTGTTTTTTTTTTTTTTTTTCATGAATCAGGAACATAATCTTCAAATTAGAATAACAGCAATAATGATAAAATGATACTATTGTTATTACACTGTTCATTTTCTCAGCCTGTGGAACTATGAATAATTTAGACCAGTTTTATAAATAGAGTAGTGCCTGTGTAACTTAACAACCTCACAAATTATTGGCATCAACAATTGTACAATTAAACATTTAAATGTATTAGCAATAAGACACTTATGTACGTAGTGTATTTTGCTTACTACTTACTGACTACTCAAGCATTGAGGATGCATAAATAAACAAAGTCATGATTATCTATAGAACTTATATTTTGGACAAGGAAATGGACAATAAGCAGATGCATAATTGTATTGACATAGAGCATATGAATAATTCATCTAATAATCTCTTCCAAAAGGTTGCCAAACATTGACCTATGAGCTGTCAATGACTGCATTAGTATTTTGAAAAGGCTTCTAGTAGGTAACCAAATGCTAAATATCTACAATTATGGCCAAACAACTTTTTCTTTTTATGCAAAGACAACTCTATTCCTCGTGAATATCTAGCCACTGCTAAAGTTGTGTTTTGTAATTGATTGTTCAGAAAGAATAACAGAAGCATCATTATATGTTATAAAACATTTATTAGATGCCCACCAGTACTAATGCTGAAATTATTTAAAGCATTCATTTTTTATTGAATTTCTTAGCAGTCTTATAAATCCACCAAAAGGTAGAAATTCTGAAGGATGGAAAGAATTTTGTTTTGAAATTAGATGTTGGGAGATGGTGGGAATAAAGTGCAGTGATTATATTGCAATAGCATTAGGGAGACAACACTCTTGTGAATAGATTGGTGATGGCTCCCCAGATCTAGTGAGTTCTAGCTCTCTTCTCATGCAAAGGGTTAGGTCACAGGAGAACTTCTCATGAGTCCCTTCTCCTCCATTCTCCTTTTGGGATTTTGGGCACATTCAAACATACATTCAATTCGTCTTCTAGGCTGCTGGGCCAGGAACTCAAACTGCACAGGTGGCCACATGGGATCAAGCCATCTTAACATCTATGCCACCAACTGGTCCTATAAACTTCTTTTTCTTTATAACTCACCTAGATGCAGATATTTCTGTTAGTAACACAATAACTAACTAAGACACCTAGAATCACACAGCTCTTAGGGGAGGATAGGTCTATATGATGCTAAATCTTATAAGCAGCATATGTAATCCTTTGTTTTTTGCTACAACATATATGTATATATATAATATATACATATAATATATACTCATATAATAAAATATATTATATAAACATATAATAATGTATATAATATACACATATATATATATTTTAGAGATATTTTTGCTGTAGAGTGTGTGTGCACACTAGATAGAAAGTGAGAAATCGACCCCCAGGCAGAATGGCCATGCCGCAATCCCTTTTCTTCAATTCTCCACTCAGGATCTTGGGCACCTATGTACATGCTCCTGGCATGAGGTTTGAGCTTCTGGGTCAAGGACTCAAACCACAGTCGACTTCATGGGAGTTCAGTTACCCAACCATTATTCCATCTGCTGGTGCCAATATTATATTTTAATAAATGTAATGGAAGGAGAAAAATTGGATACTGCCAGGGTCAGAAAAAATGGAAGTAAATAATTCCAGGAACATGTAATATAAAGTTTAAGTATTGTTTTGTTTTTGCAGATGTAATTTGAAAATATGGAAATGATTACGTGTGTGTGTTCATGTATGTATGTGTATATAATGAGAAGGCACAGTTATTGGTAGATGCCCAAAAATAATCAATACCAGACTTCACAAGCGGTGAAGCAAAGAGGAAGCTTACTTTAATAGTTTCTTGACTATTTGTTCTCCTTGTGAAATAACAGAGGACTTGGAATGGAAGCAAAGCAGAAAACTCCAAGGAAGGTGGAGCCCACACGAGAGCAGGTGTTACTACCTTTAAGAGTACAATTTGAACAATTGTATTATGAATATTATTTGTTAAAAGGCCCATGGAATTGTCATGGCATTTATTTTCTGCCCAAGATGGAAATCTAATTTCAGTTAGAACCGAATCTGAAATATACTACTACTGCCTCAAAGCAAACTAGATACAATAGTCCTCTTATTAACACTACGGTATTTGAGCAAAATGCTAATCAAACAAAACACAGAGGCAACAACCTAGAGAACAAAGAATACATATTAGAAAAAATGAGAAAAGAATCAGCAACAATTAAATAAAGAGGGGCTATTCTCTAATAATATTAGCAGGAAACCAGATGTATATAAGTGTATACCTTGAACCCAGTCTATTTTCAAAGATAATTTTCATTTGCAGAGCTTCAGGTAATATGACAAGTACTCTGCAAACTATTAAAAATGAAATAAAAAAAATTAAAGGCCAAGGTTTAGCTCTCAAGCGATAAGAAAAAGAGATAATTAAATATATTAATTAGGATATTTACTTCCCATCATGATGAGGTATAAAATACTAAACTAATTCTTTACTGATACAACACGAAAATTGGAGAAAATATATAACATAGGCATTCCTATATATTGGGAGAAAAAGTCATTACATATCTGTGTCCCAAAAGCAAGCAGGAAAATAAGGTGCACCATATGATCACTTTCTTTTCCCCTTAACTTGAGAGCATTTACTGCATTCCTGGAACAAAATGAGTAAACCTAATCAAAGCCTTAGTCTTGCTGAGATAAGCAGAGAAAGAAGTTTAGGGAAGTGTGGTAACTGGAATTTGAGGAGCAGTGTAATAGAGTAATTGCTATAGAAATCTTCCCTGGATTCCCTAGAGTCCTAGACTAAACCCTAAGCAACACATGCCTAGAAGGAGACTTAATAAGGACAGGAGAAAATACCTACTAGGAAATGATTAACTAATAAGAAACTACTACCTGTAAAACTGTTTTGGGAGAATTCATGACATGAATAACTGGTGTGTAGAAACCCTGATGAATGTAGGTGGCATTCAGTGGAGAGTCCAGAAAGGGCACAGGTTAGGTATAGGACGAACCTGGTCCTAGAGCAAAGGATATTTTTATCAGTTTTTATTATTAACTTTTTATTTACATGTAATCACTGAACACCTTAGTGTGTACAGCATGTTTTTTCTTTCCATTATGAATAAGGTCCATTATTATCAACATGTCTTTTCATTTTTCTATTAGTTTTGTTGGTTTTCCCTTATTCCCTCTCTCTCACCCCATATTACCACTCCCCATTACCCAGCCCTTTCTATACTGCCTGTAGTATCTACATTTGCCCTCCCTGCTATTATGACTTCCAATCTTTCAGTTTCTGCTAGAGTGCAGACATTTGGGGACATATATAAGTGGGGGCATACAATGCCAGTCTTTCAAGTCTGACTTGCTTCGCTTAGCATTAAATCATCCATATTTATCCACTTTCTATCAAATGTCAGGGTCTCATTGTTTTTATATAGCAGAGTCGTATTCCATAGAGTACATGTGCCACATTTTTTTCAATCCACTCTTTTTCTTAGACATTTGGATTGATTCCACGTCTGAGAAATTGTGAATGATGCTCCAATAAACATGGACGTGCAAGTGTTTTTCTAACTCAGGCTTTTCCTGTCCTTTGATTAAATATCTAAGAGTGGAATTGCTGCATCATATGGTAGTTCTATTTGTAGAATTCTGAGGAATCTCCATATTGTTCTCTACAGTGTTTGTACTAATTTACATTCTCACCAACATTGTGGAGGGTTCCATTTTCACCACAGCTTTGCCATCACTTATCATTCTTAATTTTCAATCTTGGCCATTCTGAATGGGGTTAAGTGTTGCTGTTTCTCCAGTTCCCTGAGATAATGTCATTAGGTTGTTTATTTGTAACCTTTCCATTTTTTTCTTGTGGGCACTAATTGCTGTGAATTTCCCTCTTATGACTGTTTTTGCCGTGTTACATAGGTTGTAAAAGCTCAAGTGCTCATTATCATTGGTTTAAATGAATCTTTTGATTTTCAGTCTTAATTTCTTCAGTGCTTACAAAATCATTCAGGAGTACGTTGCTTAGTTTCCATGTTCTTATATATTTTTGATGATTCTTTCTGTAGTTTTCAAGTTTGGTTCCATTGTGGTCAGAAAAGATGCTGGATATAATTTCTGTCTATTTGAATTTGTAAAGACTTGTTTTGTGCCCTATCATGTGGTCCATCTTTGAAAGTGTTCCATATGAGGGTGAGAAAAATGCATTTTTTGGGGTGTTGAATGAAGTGCTCTATACATCTGATTTATGGGATCATTTAGACCTTGTATCACTTTGGTTATTTTTTATCTAGTTGATCTTTCCAGAGGAGATAGTGGAGTGTTCAATCCTCAATGATTATTGTATTGCAGTCTATCTCTCCCTTTAGATCTAGCGGTTTCTCTTTCATGTATTTAGTTGACACAGTATTGGAAGTATAGCTATTTACAAATGTTATATCTTCTTGGTGAACTAGCCCTCTTAGTACTATAAAATGTCCTCATTTGTATGTTGCAGCTTTTGTCTTGAAGTCTATTTTGTCTGCTATTAGTATCATGACTAACTTTTTTTTTGTTTCCATTTGCATGAACTATCATCTGCTAGCCTTTCACTTTCAGTCTATATATGTTTTTTCAGTGAGGTGTGTTTTTCTAAGCAGTATATAGAGACTTCCTTTTATTTTTTTCTTTTCTCCTATATAGTCAGTTTGTGTCTTTTAATTAGAAAATTTAATTAATTAACATTAAGGGCCAACAAGGAGCATGGTGGTTATGGCACTGGACTCCTACATGGTCAACTGTGTTTCAAGTCCTGGACGTAGTGGTTTGCTTTCTCACTTTCCTTCTCTCTCTCTCTCTTTGTATCTCTCTCCAGTCAAATCAAATTATAATAAGAAATAAATAAAATTTAATAAATAATTCTTTAAAAAATCAATTAAAATTCAATGTTATTATCGATATTATCTCTGCCATTTTGTTATTAATTTTCTTGGTTGTTTTTTGTTCTCTTATTTCTGTTTGTCTCTCTTTACTTTTTTTTTTTTTTTTTGATATAGTACTCCCTTCAGCACTTCTTGAAGAGCTGGTCCAGTGTTAGTAAATGTTTTTAGCTATTTTTTTTTTTTCTGAGAATGATTATATTTACTATTTCCATTTGAAAGATAATCTTGTTGAGTGTTGTATTCTTGGTAGAAATTGTTTTTCCTTTAGTGTTTTGAATATGTATTCCCATTCTTTCCTTGATTGCATTGTTTCAATTAGAGGTTTGATCTTAGCCTAATAAGAGAAACTTTGTAAGTAACTTGACATTTCTCTCTTGCCATTTTTTAGAATGTTGTCCTTGTCTTTGATCGTGACCAATCTTGCTATGATGTGCCATGGGGAGGATCTTTTTATGTTGGTTCTACTTGGAGTTTCTTTTATTTCCTGGGCCTAAATTTCTTCATGTTTTTCTAGGTTTGGAAAGTTTTCAGATAGTATTTCTTGGAAGAGGTTTTCCATGCATTTACCAGCTTCTTCACCTTCTTTGATACCCATTATGCAGATATTTGGGGATTTAATGATGTCTAAAAGTTCCCATATCTTATGCTCAATTTTTTTTTAAATTTCTTTTGGTGGTTTCATTTATGTTGAAGACTTCTCTTCAGTGTCAGAAGTTCTTTATTCTGCATGCTCCAGTCTACTGTTAACACTTTCAGGGGATATTTTAATTTATTTTACTGTATTCTTCATTTCCAGGAGCACTGTTTGATATTTATTTTAGGGTGTCTATCTCTTCATGGAATTATTCTTTCATGTTCTGATGAAGAGGCTCAAGTTGCAGACACCACTGTATGCAGCACATGGGTTGGAGAGCCCCTGGTTCCAGATGCACATCTGCTGGGATGGGAGCTCCCCAGTGAGACTCACGGTTGGACATGGACTGAGTTTCCCAACAGGTGGGACTCAGAAAGCAGGTGGCACAGCAGGGCTAGAGGGCCCGGGCTTCTGAAGGCAAACCTGTAGAAGTTGGGAGCTGCTTGATGACCCTAAAGACAGTTTTGATTTTCATGGAGCTTCAGCAATTTTTAGGTCATTCTTGGCAAGGAATATAACAAGTTGAAAAGAAATGAAAGTTTTTCAGATTTCAAGAATAAAGAAACTCACTTCTTAAATTTATTTTAAGATATCCTGTCCATTTTTTTTTCATGTGAGATTTGGTGTCATTGGAACTGAAATAAGTTAAAAATCTAAGATATTTTAAATAAAATCACTTGGTCAAATTCATTTTCTCTATTTTATTGATAATACTATTTTCTGTGTAGAAAAATATTTAATAATTATTTACCAAGAATTCCCATCCAAGATACTTTGCTGAATGTTGAGTATTTAGCAGAGAATATAGATAGAAAAAACATGTCTTAAACTGTTATACAAAATTAATCAATTATATCAATGATATATATATTTAAAAACAAAAACAAAAACAAAAACCCACAGCCCCCTGGGTGTACTAGTAAATTCCTTAGGATTACACTGTTGATGAATCAAAAAGCACAGAAAAAGACAAAAAGTTTGACTCTAGGTAGAAAAACCTTAGAAATCTGATGTTGGATTTCATGCTGTTTTGTGAAATCAGCTCCAGGTCATATCCTTAATGTTCTTTGAAACAGAAAGCTGCTTTTTATTCAGTGATTGCTCTGCTATAATAAACTGCTAACATTTTAAAAATTATATTTAACTTTTTATTACACATATAGCATAGCAGAAATTTTGCTTTTGCTCAGGGGTAATTTTCTCCAGAATCTGAATACTTCAATGCAGTGACTCATTTTAAAAATTAATTTATCTTGGTGAGTGAATTTCTTTGTTAAAAATTTTTTTCAAAGAAAAATCTAGCAGAATTTACAACTATTTAGATAAACTTATGGTAACAACACATACAGGGGTCTAAGAATTTTGGAAATAGTTTATCTTGTTTAGTAGGGAGAAAATTGAATGAATGAACTAAGGGGATTATCATAAATACAGATTTTTTGTTGTTGTTGTTATAGGGTGTGTATGCTCTCCAGAAAGACAGAGAGAGACAGAGAGACAGAAAGCGAGAAATCACCCCCCAGGGGGGATGTCCATGCCATGATCCCTTTTCCACCATTCTCCCCTCAGGATCTTGGCCACGCATACACGCCCGGCATGAGTTTAAACCACCGGGTCCGGGACTCGAATTGCAGCCGACTACACGGGAGTCCAGTGACAGCTATTATGCCGACTGTTGGTCCCCATAAATACAGATTTGACTCTGATTCTAATTTTCTTGCTGTTTAGTAGGTAGACTTTTTTTCATAGTGAATATATGTCACTTATGGCAATCTTTTCTGGCTCTATCCCAGCCATGAAAATGCCTTGTGACAAATTCCACAATTTCATATAGAATGGATTATTAAATAAAGTAAAAAGTTACTTAGGGGGAAAAAAGTAGCAAAAAAATAAAAGATCCACTTGAAAGTCCATCGTCTCAAAAGAGTTGACAGCTTAGGGCTGTGAGACTGAATTCCTTTGCAGGTCTGAGTTCCACTACAGAAATTTCACTACTTGTAAGTCTTACTTTTTTTTTTTTCCTTAAGTTTATTTACTTCTTCTGGGAAAGAGAGAAAGAGAGAGAGAGAGACAGGGAGCACACACACGTAGCAGGGTACTGCACTATGATCGACCCCCAAACCCCAGTCAGGCCTGATCATGGGCAAGTGTGTGCTTGGCACACTTTAGGAGGTCTCCAGACTTGAACTGGGAGGCTTCCGTATGAGAATGTCTTTCAGAGCATTGTTTTCTACTCTATCCCCTAGATCTGGCACCTAGTTCACACTTTTAACAGGGAATTTTTGGGAAAGTGATCTTTTTTTGGTGGAGAATTAACAAAGTTCTAAGTATCTGTTCTGAAGTAAAAATACACACGTTTTTATGGCAGATTTTCTTTTCTTTTTTTTTTTTTAAATCATCAGCTCTCTCAATGAGTGTAGAACCCACTATTTCTTCTTCTTCTTTTTTATTTTTATTTTTAGAGAGATTTTTGCTATAGGTTGCATGCACTCACTGGAGAGCCAGAGAGACAGAAAATGAGAAATCATCGCCCGCCCCCGTCCCCCCCAGTGGATAGCCACACCACAATCCCTTCTCCTCCATTGTCCTCAGGATTTGGGGCACGCATGCCTGACATGAGTTTTAAGTCACCAGATCTGGGACTACGTGGGAGTCTAGCAACATAACCATTACACCGTCTGCTGGTCCCAGAACCTTCTATTTCTAAATTAATCCTGTTCTGGTCAGTCATGTTTAATTGCATTCTCTATTACAAAGCTTGATTATTATACTACATAACAATGCATACTCTTTTTAAATTAAGAATTCTTTGAAATGAGACTTGTTACCTGCTGTCTATGGTAGTTAGATACCTTATAGGCCTTGGAACTCTTCCCAGTTTCTTGTAATTCCTCCTGCTGAGGAAAGCGAGACCTTCCAGTCCCAGTTTCCTCTAGTCGGCCACATGTAATCTCCCTAGATTATTTTTGGAGAATCATCCTCTTTTCACTACGCTTAGCTATGCAGTAAAAAACTAATTCATCTCAGATATATTTAGCTACAACTATTTTGAAAAAATATGGGAAAATATTTTAAATCAGCTATCCAATGACAAAGAGAATGCACTGTTCCATGAGTGGATATAGAGAGCCCCTGAGGACATAAAATAAATCTTTAAAGCTATATTTACATAAAAAAATAGTATTTCAGAAATTTTCAGTATTAGCCAATTTAATTAACAGAACATGTTGTACAAATTTATGGCTTGAATGTGAGGTCATGATGTAAGTGTGTTTAGACATTTGAAAGATGCCTTAACTGGAGAAAGAAAATACTCTCTATTGTTTCTAAATATTAATACTGAGTACTTTTTTTGGTAATACAGTCTCAGTTTTTCAGTCTAAGATTTCAGTATCCTGCTGTCAATTGCAGTCTGAAAACACTAAACGAGAAATTGCAAAAATAAACAATTCCTAAGAAATTTTAAATTGCACACCTTTCCAAGTAGCATGGTGAAATCTGTCACATTGACCCACTTCATCTCACCTGAAATGTGAATCATCCCCTTTTATTTTTGGAGAGGTTTTTGCTATAGGGCGTGTGTGCTCACCAGAAAGACAGAAAGAGACAGACAGAAAGTGAGAAATCACACCCCCCCCAGAGAGGATGACCATGCTGCAAACCCTTCTCCCCCATTCTCTTCTCAGGAGAGATCTTGGGCACAAACGTACACACGCCCAGCATGTTTAAGCCACCTGGTCTGGGACTTGAACCGTGGTCGACTATATGGGAGTCCAGCAACATAGCCATTACGCTAACTGCTGGTCCCTCTTTATTCTTAAAATAATTAGTTAAGTTTTAAGTCAGGCAAGAAGCAATGATTCTGGGTTTCCAGGGAATGTGCCCTTTTCTCTCCATCAAATTTCAAGTGCCTCTGAATACTCAACAGTAATAGGGAATAAGTTTGTCTCATTTACCCATAGCATCTCTTGCCCAGGTAGCAACATAATCATTCAAACTTAAACTATTATTATCAACACCTTCTTCAACTCCAAAACATTTTTTTTGCAAAATGCAACATGTCACTTAACCTTGAGAGTTTCCTTGTTTATTTTTGTCACAGAAATAAATTACATGGGTAATTTGAGTTCTGCTTACTTCAGTGATTATCTGTCTTTTATGAAGCTCGATGACACATGATTATTTGGAAAGTTATCAAATTTTAAATCTCAAGCTTGAAAGTTTCTTCTTTGCTTGTCTAACAATCTCCGTATGTCATAATTTTCACTGTACTCTGATACTAACATAGGATAGAGACTTAAAAGATAAAGTACTTCAACAACCAATTGAAGTAGAGATCATCAAGTTTGATCGTCACTGGTTAAATGAAAGCACAGGTGGACTAATTGTCAATATGGGCATCTATAACTCCAGTGACAGAGGCAGAGTGGAAACATCTGATGTCTGATTTGTGGTGAGTGACCATGATTTCATTCAAGTAGCTCATGGACATTATAGGTGCATTCAGCATATGTGACCTCTTCTATCTATGGCATTAAGATACCAATATTCTCCATTCCTCAGAGAAGCTATCTGATTCAACTGTGCTAGGCAAAATGCCATGGCAACAGCTGGCTTCTCATTCTAGCGATGATTTTACAATCCTGCTGGAAGGCCATCAGCTGTGGGCTTTTCCCCTTTCTTTGTTCAAGCTCTTTTCTATTACTGCAAGTGAATGTCGAATGCTCTTCAGAATGCGATAAGGAGGGAGAAAGTAGCATAGAAATACAGATAGTACTATTCTCCCATTAGCAGTAGAGAGGAAGACAAAGAGGAAATGGCACAGCCAACCTATAACAAAAGTTTCTGATGAAAGGATAAATGTCAAGAGGCTCTGGTTCTATTAAGTAAAAAAAAGTTTCATAAGAGGTGAAAATTAAATTTAATATAGTAGCACTGAAAAATTATTTTTAAGCAATCAAGATGAAACAGCTAAAGACTTGAGGGGAGAATAAGTGCAAAATAGTCAATAGGGAAAACAGACAAAAGGGAAAATCCTTCAATGCGTTGCTGGTAAAACTACAAAAATTAAAATAAAGGAACAAATACCTTTGAAAACCAATGTAAATCGAAAGAAAAATTTATAGAAACATTGATTGGGAGGGCTGCTGGAAAATTGTAAATTGTTTAAAAAATAAAGTAGCAGAAAAATCAACTGCTACTTTATATAATATTTTGTTATACAGCATATAATAAACTATACAGTAAGTAAAAACATGTAAGTCCCATTGACACAATATGTAAATCAATGACATCATCATTATTTCAAAATGTATACATTAACATGAAAAATGTGTAAGAAAGAAAATTTGGGGTAAAAAATAGAGAAGTAAAACGTTTGTGGGACACAGATATGGTTTATTATTTGTTGCTGAGGACATGTATAGTATTCTCAACTGGACTCGACTGAGATGTGTATCATGCTGGGTAAAGTCTCTTTACAATCTAAATGATGTATAGGGATTAGATGTATAACTAATAATTAAAATTAACAATAACAATAAAATTTTAAAAAGAGAAGCAAAATTTAAATAAAAGTATCCCCCTTCTATGGTTTGAATGTGTCCCCTAAAAATTCAAGTGTTGAAATTTGGTTGTAATGCTAAGAAACAAAATTGAAGGAACACAAAAATGGATAATTATCTGTTGATGACAACATGTATAATAATACCTTTAATTGGACTAATATGCAGTATATTTGTGCTGGGGAAATTCATTTTATAAGCTCTAATGATATGCAGTGGTTGAATGTATAAAAAATAAAGAAGAAAAAACATAAGAAATGTGACTGTTATGGTATACATCATGATATCTCATTGGCTTTTTAATTCATTGTATGATGATCCATTTTTCAAATTACAAGATCAGCTGCCAGTTGTACTGAAAATTTCCTTATTTAAATGGCTGGTAAAGTGTTAAAATAATACTATCCAAAAACTCTCTAAGTTACTTTGTATGTTTATTTAGTATTACTCTAGTGTTTACTAACACGTGGCTTTAGAGACTTTCTGGTCTTAGTGTTTCCATTAAAAGATGAGTAAACAGACTCTCAAAGTTAGAATTGTTTTGTTATTATTTTAGTGAGTGTATTATTGTGTGTGTGTGTGCGTGTGTGTGTGTGTGTATGGGTATGTTTTCATGCATTCTACCCTAGTGAATTTTAAGCTCCTTTAATCTAGCATTTATGGTTTGTCATCTTTCTTCTATACTGTTTTATATAGGTTCTTATGCCTAGTAACCATTGAATAAATGCTACTGAAATTAGAAGAATTAAATGTGGTTATAATAATGATTTTATTTTCTAAGGATATATTAATTATTTAGACCAATGATTATGATGTTTCATAAAGGTGTATTAATATTGTTGTCATAAGACCACAAAATGATATTGTTTGCATAAAGTGACTTTTAACTCAGAATTTTTAAAAAATCTTATAATATTCACCATTGAAAGACACAATGTTAATGACCGTCAGAGGTTTGTTAGGTCCTAACATGTAAGTTCTAATAAACTAATGCATTGATAAACTAGTTAGGAGGTAGTATCGTCCAGATTGTCTCCTGTGACTTGATATAAGGTCCTTTGTTTTTTTATGAGGAAACTGATATCTTCTATGACCACTTGTCAAGCTATTCCCTTAGTCTTAGAATGACAGCTTGCTTAGAAACAGCAAGTTCATGAAGCCATTGTGATTCAGACGACTTCCAACTGAAAAGCAGATGCTTTTGCTCTCCACTTGAATTACTGGAGAAACAGTGTTCATTTTTTATGGCTTTTTATTAATTAATTTATTTTATAGTCATTCACTAAACACCACTGCAACATACAAAATGCATTTTCCCATCCAGAATACACTGTATAGTAGCTTAGTCATACATGTTATCATCAACATGCAATTTTCCATATCTTGTTTTAAATATGTATATATATCCTCCCAAGTTCTCACTATTTTCCATTTCCCACCCTCTTCCCACACTATCTCTGGTATCTGCAGTTGCATTCCATTCCTTCCCCACTTCCACATCTTATTGGTTAACAAAGTATCTTAATTGATAGAACTACTTTCAATAGCAAGTTGAGCTAATATGTAAATATCTGTGAACAAATGTTAGACTTTAGGCATGACACTGTGAGTAGAATGAATATACTATAAAATAGCACCTAGCTGAGGCTATATAACTTACTGTGGTCATTAAATAGGTATTTTTAATATATTTTTTAACTTCAAGAAAGGCAGTTTTAGCTTTAATAAAGAAAAATAAAATAAAATAAATATTAAGAAAAGTTTGCTTAAGACTTAAAGCCAGGAAACAGGCTAGGATTCTATTCAAATATGAGGTACATGGATCTGTCAACAATTCAAGAGAAGGCAAAAAATCCTTATCTCTGGAGTATAAAACTTAGAGAAAGATCAGTATTGTTTTAGTAAGTATAGTTTTAGTAAGAAGTCATAACATTCTATTTCACCAGCTCAGTCTCATGTACTTAAATCTAACTTCTGTTGTGGTCCGAGCTTTCTATTTAATTTCTGGAAGATAATATTCAACTCCAGACTTGTCCTTACCATTAAGCTGGCCCTTTTCTGAGATAGTTTTTAACTCTTATTTCTATATGTCTGACACACAGACATAAGTTTTCCTGATTTAGCATTCCCTTCAGAATTTCTTAGAGAACTGATCTGTTGTTGGTAAATTCTTTCAGGTTTTGTTTTTCTGAAAATGTTCTTGTTTTCTCTTCCATATGAAGGATAATCTTCTTGGGTATAGTATTCTTGGTTGAAATTGTTTTTCACAAAACACTCTGAATATATTTTCACAGTCTTTCCTTGCTCACATTGTTTCTGATGAGAGATCTGCTGTTTGCCTGATGGGATAGCCTTTGTAGGTAACTTGATGTTTCTCTCTTGCCAGTCTGAGTTTCTTGTCTCTGTCTGCAGTTTTGGTCAATATGGCTATAATGTGTCTTGGAGAAGAGTTTCATGGTTTGATTCTATTTGGCGTCTTTTGTATTTCTTGAGACTGGGTATTTGAATGCCTCTCTAGGTTTAGAAAGTTTTCTTCTAGGATTTCATGGAATAGATTATCAGTGCCCTTATTAGTCTCTTCAATATCTGGGGTACCTATTATTCAGATGTTTGGGCATTTAATGGTATCTATTATTTCTCATATATTATTCTCATCATCATTTTTTATTCTGCTTTTTATGATGTGTATTTCCTCTTTCAGATTGTACAAGAGCCTCCTCACCTCTTGGAACTCTTTGGCTTTATTCTCTTGACTCTTCTGGAGTTCATTGTCTCTCTTCTCTTGCATCTCTGTTAGCTTTGTCACTATGAATATTCTAAATTCTCTATTCATTTCCACAAGTTCCATTATTCTGTCTGTGGATAAAGAGGAGTTATTCTTTTCTGTTCCTTCTTATCATTTTGTACTGCAGATTTAGTGGGTATTGAGGAATATGTTGACCCTAAAAGTATTTGGATGTTTGGCTATGGTTCCCTTAGATCTGTCTAGACACTCAGTACATAGAGACTGAGCAACAAAGTGATGAGGTAAAAGAAAACGGAAAAGAAAACAGAGAAATAGGGGAAAAGAGAGAACAAGAGAGAAAAAAGAAAAAAAAACCTATTTTTTAAAGCAAGAAATGAAAACCTCCCGGTGTGAGTGTGCTGTGAGAAAACACTAGTTCTCACCTGCAATAGAGAAGTCTTGTTCTGAGGGCCTGCCTCTTGCCTCTCCTAAATGGGAGAGGGGGAAGGGGATAACTAACAAGATAAAAGAGGATCTGGAAGCCAAGAGAAGACTTCACCATAAGAAATTTAAGAAAAGAAAAATTACAAAAAATATGAGAAGATGGAAAGAGGTAGAGAGATATAGAGAGAAGGATTCAGGAAGTGCCCTATCTCTTGAGACTGGGGGCTAGAGACTGAATTATCAGTAGTCAATCTTCATTTCGTTTATTCCCTGAAAGAATTCATTCTCAGCTGCAATGGAGGAGTCTTCTCAGGAGAGATAGTGTTCTGATCATAAGAAGATTTATGGTATGATTTTGCCATTTACTGAAAATATCACATTTTGTATAGATTTTCACATCAGATGACTACTATTAAAATTGACAATTCTGTGTACAAAAAAGCAAACAAATAAAAAACAAAAAAAATACATGCATAAATAATTTGCTATAAAAAGAAAGTATTCACTTTTTTCAAAGTAAAAATTATTTTCTCTGGCATCTTATTCTTCAAATAAAATACATTGGACTTATTTATAAAAGACATTCTTAAAGTTAGACTGTTTAAGTGATGTTTGCCTTTTCTCATCTAGTCAACTTCAAACAATTTTGCTATGTCTTTTTCAGTAACTAATGACACTATATTTTCAGTGTATTATGCTAAACAAAACTTATTGCTTGCAAGAACTTACTGAATTTTATTTTTATCTGTAATTTTCTTTTAGTCTCTGTAAGATGATTTAAAAATTTTTAACTCTACTAGTTTCCAAATCCCAATAATTCCTTTTAAAAATTAAAACCTTTCTAATGTAATTGCCAACACAAAATTCTGTCATTTTTGAGTGCTTCCTCTTGATCTAATTTTACCATCTATGACTTAATTAAGCTTGCTATTTTTTTTTCTTTTTTGAGGGAGGATTTTTGCCTTAGGTCTCATGTGCTCACTGGAGAGAGAGACAGAGACAGTGAGAAGGAAAGTAAGAAAGCACTCACTAGGAGGGATGGCCACACTGCCATTGCTTCTCCTTCATTTTCCTCCTGGGATCTTGGGCATGCATGCACACTCGCCCAGCATGAGTTTCGAGCCGCCAGGTCCAGGACTCAAACTGTGGTCAGACATGTGGGAGTCCATTGACATAACTGCTATGCCATTTGCTGGCTCCACTTACTAGATTTTATTTAAAGTTTTTTTTTTCTTGTTTAAAAATACAAAGTAAAATACTTATAGGACAATTGCTTTAGACCTTCTTCATATCGTCAGCATTTGCATGAGTTTGTGTTGTAAGTATACTTAGTTCTCAATGCATAGCCCATACTAATGAAATATAAAAATATATGTAATTATATAGATCTATCTTGATAGACACATGTGTATACATGTATGTATATATGCAATTATATTGTCAACATATATAGAAAGAATAAGATCATACAATTGTGAAGTCTATACTCAAAGAAGCTTATGCTGCCTTTCTTTGACATGATTTAATTTCTCCTCATTTTGCAATACTTTAATTAATAAAATGGTCTATTTTATCTTTACACTGTGAATTCCATTATTTTTTAAGATTTGCATATTTCGATTTTACCCTAGAATACATATTTAAAAACATGGAAAATGAGTATGTTAGCATATTAATGTCTATATTGCAATATGTTTCACCACACAAAGTCATTTTGTCTAATTTTGGCTGCTATTAAATGTATTAGTTCTTTATTTATTTATTGAACAATATTTATTGAGTTCATTTTATATAAAAACACATATGTTGGGTTCTGATATAAATCAAATCCTTGTGTCCCCTCAAAATTTTTATATTGAAATTCTAACCCTCGATGTGATGGTGATTAGGAAGTAGGGCCTTTGGTAGGTAATTTAGTTATGAGAACTGAGCTCTCACGAATGGACTTAGTAGTACCCTTATAAAAGTGACTCCAGAGAATTCCCTCATCTCTTCTTTCATGTGAAGACACAGTAAGATGAGAGTTACCTATAAACGGGGAAGTAGGCCCCTACTAGACTTTGACTCTGCCAGAACCTTAATATGAGACTTTCCAGTCTTCAGAATTGTGAGAAATAATGGGTCGCAGGAAAAGTCATGACATATTTTTCTGTTTTTCTATGCAAAAATGCAGCATGACTTTTCTGATGAAATAAGAAAATAATTCCTGCTATTTTTAAGTCATCCAGTCTATGGTATTCTGTTATAGTACTCTGATTGAACAAGATATTTTCTGTTAAGTCTACCTCGATAAATATTTCTTATAATCCTTTGGTGAGTTTTACATTGCTCTCAATGTGTCCTCCTATATTTAGTGATGGATGGTCTATATTCAGAACCTATTGAAAAGCTGTGATGATTCCCATACAATGTAAGTTTTGTAGTTATGTCTGTGGTGGTGAGCATGAATGTTCAGAAAGAAAAACAGTGACAAATAAAATAGTCACACACACACACACATACACACACACACACACACACACACACACAAGCCTACTGAAAAAAGTTCATGTGTTATATTAATGACAAATTATATGTCATGTATATTTATAATCAAACAAGGAACAGTAGCAAGTAAATATATTTCAAAGTAAGTAAAATTAGAGGTAATGATTACTGTCTCTACTCCCACTGGTTTATAATCTCCTAAAATAATTTCTGATGATTTTCTGAGTAATTCAGTGGCATATAATCTTCATTTACCATAGATATTATATATCTACCTCCCTACTCATTTGTAAGGTCTTTCTGTAAATTTTTCTGTCTTTGTGTCCAAAATTTTAAATAACAAGTAAATAATTCAACTCAGCTTACAGTTTCATAATTTAAGAACCAAAAACATTTCATTTTATTGTTTTTAAATTGTATTCAATAAAATTTAATTCAAATCAAAATTCTACATGACTCTAACTTTATATACCATTAAAATTAGCATTGGGGGACCAGCAGATGGCATAATGGTTACACTGTTGGACTGCTACATGGCAGACCAAAGTTCGAATCTGTGAGTGTTTAAGATCCTGGGAGGAGAATGGAAGAGAAGGGATAGAAGCTTCGTCATTCCCCACCCCTCCCTGGGGTATGTGTATGTGATTTCTCACTTTCCCTCTCTCTTTCACTGTTTCTCTCTCCAGTGAATATACTCACCCAAAGGCAGAAACTTCTTTTAAAACAATTAGCTTTGAGACTGCTATACTCATTCTTTTCAAAATAATTTTTAAAAATTGAAAAACGTTTGTTTGTTTGCTATTGTGTATGTGTGTGTGTGCTTGCCAGGGGTGGTGATGAGAGAAGAGAGTCAGAAATCATCCTCAGTGGAGATGGCTAAGCTGCCATTCCTTCTCCATACTCCTCAGCATCTGGACACTCGGGCACAGGTGCCTGATATGTTTTTTTTCTGGAGAGGTTTTTCGCTATAGGGTGCGTGCACTCACCAGACAGAGAGAGACATAGAGACAGAAAGCGAGAAGGCACCGCCCAGGGGGGATGGTCACGCCGCAATCCCTTCTCCTCCATTCTCCTCTCGGGATCTTGGGCACGCACGCACACGCGCCCGGCGTGAGTTTTAAGCCACCGGGTCCGGGACGCGAACCGCGGTCAACTACGTGGGAGTCCAGCCACATAGCCATTACGCTAACTGCTGGTTCCCCCGTGCCTGATATGTTTTTTAAGCTAGTGATCTGGAACTCATACTGTGGAAAGTCAGCCATGTGGGATCCAGCTGCATTAACCACAACCAAGACACTGGCTAATCCAGAAGACCCTTTGAATACTCATGTTTATGCACATATATTAGAATAGACTGTGTATATGTAGGTTTAAATAATAGATTGGCTATAAAACTGTATTACTGTTTATCAACTCTGCTCAAAGAATACTCTGGTTCTATACTTGAGAAAGCAAACATGTAAGACAAGTTGGAAAATATCTGGTATAAACATCTTGAAGGTTGAGATTAGGGGGTGGTGGCTTAAAAACACTAAGAAAATGTTTTTTATGTCCAATGTATCAACATTTGCAGTAACTGCCTTTTAATGTGTTTCTGTTCTAATACACAGGTACCATAGTGCAGGCAGACAAACTATACTTAAAACCTGAATAATTTAGAAAATAAAACAATTTTTATATTATCCTTCTCAAAATTAAAAAGAAGATTTTAAAAGGGCAAAATTTCTGTCCCTTTTCAGTTCTGTGACAAATCTTCAATTTTTAACTTCCTTTCTTTTATTAGGCTGAATTGTTTTATTGGCTCATTGCCTGTTTTGTGAGGTCATTTCTCAATGTAAGTTCTCGGATATCCTTGGCTCTTTCTTTGAGGGTAATTTTATTACTAAGGGTTAGTATCTGCATTACTTTCATAGAAACCTTGTGCTTTTGTTATCCATTTTCACGATTCAAAGATACACCATAAATTTTTCTTTCTTTATTTTTCCCTGCCCCCTTTCTTCCACTTCTCCGCTGTTCATTCCTCTCTGCTTATATAGTTGCTGCATCACACGTTATAGTGCTACTACTTCCGTATAAGTGCTGCACATTTTAACTGTAAAATGATCATCACCAAAGGCACTTTATAACAATGTTGATGAAAGATTTACTACTTTTCTCAGTGACAATTAGTGCAGCTAGGAACTGCTGTATCCTGCTGGATAAACTTGGTACACTAATTTTGCTCAACCTACAGTAGAAAAAAGTCTAAGAGTCACCCTGAAATTCAGTGTCTTATTACATTCAGCATGGAGACCCATATATTATCTGAAAAAGTTATAAGATCATTTAGTAATATAAATGATAAAGGAATTTCAGAGATTAGCTGGTTTAGTCTTTCCAGTTAATAAGTCTGGGCTTAGAGATTACAAATGCACACAGCTGAGGAGTTTACAGACCATAGCTAGAACCCGGGTCACCACTCTTAATTCATGTCTTTTTCACTACAAATAAGTCTATGGATATATTTTTATTTTTGTTTGACCTACATCCATAGTAGTAGGTCATTAATATTTAACTAGCGTAATGACTGACAGAGAATAGTCAATTAATATATTTTGAATTGAACAATGAACATATTTCCATACATCATATTATCTTTTTGTCAAATATTTTTGTAACATTGGTATTATTAATGGAATTTTACATATTGGAATATTGAAGTTCAGTTTCCCCATATGTATAACATATATAAATGGACTCAAGTGGTAAATGCAAAATTCTAATATTGACTTTGAATATTTTTTTCTTGTACGTTTCACATACATAATTTGGTAGCCTCTCACTTGTGTTTGCCATGACATATAAAACAGAACAAGAAATGAATCTCATCCTTCAAGTTTCATTATAACTTATTAAATATATGAAAGCTAATCTGGGATGAGAATATATATAATAAGAATTGACTATAAGCTACTGTTTAAATTGGTGCACTTTTCTGTTCTTTTTTAAAAAATAGTTATTTACAATTTTATTTCTTCTTATTATTGTTATTTAAAATTTCCTTTTTAATTATTTTTTTTGAGAGGTTTTTACGATAGGGTACGTGTGCTCACTAGAAAGACAGAGAGAGATAGAGAGACAGAAGGCGAGAAATCATCCCCCGGGGGGCATGACCATGCCGCAATCCCTTCTCCTCCATTCTCCTCTCGGGATCTTGGGCACACACGCACAGGCACCTGGCGTGAGTTTAAGTCACCGGGTCCAGGACTCGAACCACAGTAGACTACATGGGAGTCCAGCAACATCACCATTACGCCAACTGCTGGTCCCTGTTATATAAATTTTCTATAGGGCATGCGTGTTCACCAGAGAGAGATAAAGAGAGAGAGAGAGAGAGAGAAAGAAGCAAGCTGCCAGGTCTGGGACTTGAACCACCGTTAGCAATGTGGGAGTCCAGTACTTTAACTACCATACCACCTGCTGACCTCAGTGTTTCTGTACTTCTTAGCACTGTCTTTAAAGAAAGACATAAATGCAGTTATTAAAATATCACCCAGAAGAAATGATGGAAATTAATGAGACAATGTGGCCTGTTTTATGGCTGACTTATTGAAGTACATTTTGTAACATATAAATTAAAACTTAAATTAAGATGCAATCAATTAGATCTGCATTCTACACATCGATGTTGGATATCGATATGAAAAATAACATTAATTTTCTACACATAGATTGCTCAGTACCACATAAAGTAACTTTGGATGTAACTTAAAGAAATCACTCAAATTTCTCATTTTAATCCATAATAAACATATGAATTTAAGGAAACACAACATGCTGTCCTTTTATCTTTTCCTAATGAAGCTGTCCTTACTGGAGTACCTAATTTTAGTGGTACTTACCATATTTGTATCTTTTATTCCAAATATTCTTTTCACATTTTCTTTGTGACCAATGATGTTTTGAATACACACACACACAGCTAGTAAATAAATGATGATAAATTTTACATTGAAGAATGATTTATTTTATTAAGAAGAACAAGTAAACGTATAAAAGCTGATAATCGAACGATCCACAAACATGCCGTGCAGAAAGAGTAAGAGTACTCCACGTGTTCAAGTGGAAGGACAGCGGGTATAAATACTCTCGATGCTTGAGCATTGAATAGCTAGCTCTGTGATGATACTTAAGTGACTGATTACTGCATCTGCTTTTTGGGAGGAGGGTAGGTTGGAATGTCAAGGAGATGAATTTGTCTTTATACATCCTTTTTACTGTTTGAACATTTTTAACCATGTACATATATTACATTCAAAAATGACATGTAGATTGTCAGTGTTTGTGATCCTTACAAAAGATCTTCTCCTCTGTCTTTGTTCTGTGCAATATCAGTGTTTATCAAAGTTTCCAGATTTTTTTTGACATTGTAGTTTAGTTGAAAATGCTATGAGAGATCGTAATAAAATTCTTTCCAAAACCTCCTATAGAGTAGTTTTTAAACACTTTTCATTTGTAAAGCCTTATAAATGTCTACCTTTTTTCACACACAATAGTAGTGTAACAAAATCATTATAATTCTATGAAAAACACAGTTTGTGGGAAATATTTTATTTTTGCCAAAATTCCTCATCAGTGCTTGATTTATTTTCCTCT
The DNA here is from genome assembly GCF_000334495.1 of Tupaia belangeri chinensis. Classification (NCBI taxonomy): domain Eukaryota; kingdom Metazoa; phylum Chordata; class Mammalia; order Scandentia; family Tupaiidae; genus Tupaia; species Tupaia belangeri. Next base: position 1,675,811 of record NW_006160175.1, read on the forward strand.
TAATTTCAGGGCAGACATCTCTTGGGAGTCAATACAAGTCACTTGAATCCAGTTCCTATTTTAGACATATTGCAAAAATAAGTAGATTTACTGAAGAAAGAAAGAAAAGATAATAAAGGATCTGAAAATTGGATTTGACTTTATTATTATAATATTCCCATTATATTCATTATCACTTAGATTCTCACACAATGGTAATAAATCAAAAGAGGTAAATAATCATATATATTTTTTAAGAATTATTTAATTTAATTTAATTTATTATTTAAAAAAGTATTTCCAGAGAGAGATGCATCCACATAAATACGTACAGACAGGGAGGGAGAAATTGAGAAAGCAAGCTGCCAAGTCTGGGACTTGAACCACAGTCAGCCATGTGGGAGTCCAGCGCCCTTAGCCACCATGCCACCTGCCGGCTCCCAAACATACATTTTTAAAAATTATTTACCTACCGAAGAACAAGGCCAAGAAATTCCTGGTTTTCTTTTTCTTTTGTCATAGGGGCTTGAGCTAGCCAGAGAGAGAGAGAGAGAGAGAAAGAGAGAGAGAGAGAAAGTGATCCCTTCTCCTCCACTCTCCTCTCAGGATCTTGGGTACATAAGCCCACACACTTGGCATGATTTTCAAGCTACCAGGTCTGGATCTCCAACAGCTCAGTCAGCCATGTGGAATCCAGTACCTTAAATTCCATGCCACTTGCTGGCTCCCTAAGTGCTGGTGTATTTAGGGAACGAATTCTTGTATTAACTAACTTGAGACAACTCAGAGACACTGCATCCCTCTCTGTAGTTGTGTCATGTTCTTGTTAGCTGTTTGAGTAGTCGTATTAGGTTTCTACTGCTGCTGTAACAAGTTATCACACACTTGATGACTTAAACTACATACATTTATTTACTTATAGTTCTGGAAGTGAGAACTCTGAAAATCAGTTTCACTGGTGAAATTCAAAGCCTCAGTATGACTGGTTCCTTTCAGAGACTCTGTGGGGAGAATTATTCAGCTTCTACACTTCTCCTATATTCCTTGGTTCCTTTCTCATACTTGAACATTTTGCTTCCATCCTGTCATTTACCACCCTCTCTCTAACTCTCTTAAATTCCTCCTGAAGGAATTATTGTGATTGCACTGGGGCCAGTAAAATAATCTAGGATAACTTCCCCATCTCAGGATCATTAATTTAGTCACATCAGCAAACTCCTTTTTGTCACAAGGTGGCGCAGGTTGCAGGGATTATAAGGAAGTAGACATCTTTAGGGTGGTGTTGGTACACCTACCATAGTAGCCTATACACAAAGGTTTAAAAAAAAGTCTCTAAGTAGTTTGGCACTTAATTCCCCCTCATCTTATACAGGAGGCACGAGGAACTATATCCCCAAAATTATTTTTTCAAATGGAAGCTAATTCTGCTAGTAGCTCTTTTTGGCCTTTTGGCCATCATCCTTTCAGCTTAGAGGATTTATGTCTTGCAAAGGTGGTAACATGTAATACACTGCCTTGTATTGCCTTCTTAGTTCACAACCATCATTCCAATGATAATTTAAAATTTTATAATCTATTTCTTATGACTTCTATTGACTTTGTAACCAGGCTCAAGTTTAAAGCTTTCTGGATCCACTGCTTATACTAAAGAACATTGAAATAATACAGGCATGTGGTCCTCTGAACCCAGTCTGTCTCCAAGTGATTCTCAATCATGAGAAAGAACTAATCACTATCTAGTCTGTATCATTGGGAAGTTCAGAATTATAAGGAAGAGTTCGGGTTATTTATTATCAATTTCCAAACATAAAGTAGGTTTTTCTGTAGCATGAGCTCATAGATTTCCAAATGTCATAATATATTAAAAAGCAATAACGATCTCCAACCTTGCAATAAAATTTAAAAAATGATTCAGGATCTTCCATTGTATTATATTTAGTTCAAAGACATCTGCACAATAGCAGAGATGTCTTCACATATGTCACTTGTAAATGTACATTTGAATGTTGATACAAGGCACAGTTGAAAATATGTCCTTAAATGAATAGATTTTTTTCACATTTATTTCACAGTTGAAATAAATATATTGTGTTGAAAATTTTCATCACATTTTATGAATTCTGATTTTGATGATTCCTTCATATTTCTTTTGTTCTCTAGCTTTTGATATGTGGTTTCTGTCTGTCCTATTTTATTATTTTTTCAATCTGATAGCTACTATTCTCCTTCTTCACAGTCATATATGAATGCCTGTCATATACTTTATTATTTTTTTTCTGTTAGTGCTTCTAGGAGTGTTAGCTATAATAGTAAAAGATATGCTTATAAATAATTTCATCCAGTTTCAATTATAACTTTAACATATATATATGCATATAGACATATATAGATACTGTATCTACTATATATATGTATATACTATATGTATATTAACTGATCATGTATGAAGAGCAGAAGATGTTTGCCTATTGCAAGAATAACACATGGAGTTACACGACATGAAAAGATTTAACTTTAGGAGTAATTGTGATGAGGAAACCAAGTTGCTGGTTCCTTGTGAAATTGTGTTTAGAGAACATAATGTTATTTGGGCCTCTCAGTTGTGAAGGTATGATAGCAGATTGCCTATGTAACTATGGAGACCTATAATATAAACTATGCAAGGTCCAACTGCAGGGGCTCAGGAAGTAGGGATGCTGCTGTGTTTTTTTAGAGACCACCTGTAAAAGCTCTGGATTCGTATTCCGGCTCTACGTGGTGCATGCTGGGCATACCCATGATCCTGGGTGGCTGCAGGACTTATAGGAGGATTGTGGTGGGAAAATCCTATTGAAGATCCCTCACCATATGAAGGAAATAAATAAATAAAATAAAATAACCAAATAGGGGGCCCAGAAAGTAGCATAGAGATAGAATGTGATCTACAAGGCAACCCACATGTGAAAGCTCCTGCTTCTTGTCTGGAAGCCTCCCTGAGTTTTCCCAGGCAAACATGTTTGTGATCCAGGACTGGCTGAAGCAAGGGCTGGATTATGGCATTAGGACCTGCTGGGGCTGGGTTTTCTCTGTCTCTCTCTTTCTCTGTCTCATTTGTGGAAAAAGTAAATAAGTAAACAATGAAAAAAAGATGTATAAATAAAAACATTGTGTGTGTGTGAGCTTTTTGTTTTAGGATGCATGTGCTTTCCAGAGAGACAGAGAGAGACAGGAGAACAGAAAGTGAGAAATCACCGCACCCCTCCAAGAAGGGTGGCCACACCACAATCCTTTCTCTTCTATTCTCCTCTCAAAATTTTGGGCATGCACGCTCACATGCCCTGTGTGAGTTTTAAGCTGCCAAGTCCATGCTTAAATCGCAGTTGTCTACCTAGGAGTTCAGTAACAGTTAGACATTGACTGGTCCTGAATAAATAAAAACTCTTAATCCATGAGTCAAAAGTGGAAATAAATGTCAGTCTCTAGATAACTGCCTCACTTCCTATTATTATTGTTACTTATTTCAAAATTTAATTTCCTAATTATTCATGTAGTAGTATGGTTGGGTTCTACTGCCTTGATTAATGCTAAGACACCAACAATTTTACCTATTGCTATTTATTTATTTATTTATTTTTAGAGAGAGACTTTTGCTACCAGGCATGTGTATTCTCTGGAGAGATAGAGGGAGACAGAAAGAGAGAAATAACATCCCCCCAGAGGGCAAAGCCAGGCTGCAATCCATTCTCCATTCTCCTCTCAGGTCTTTGGTTATGCACGCTCACGTGTCTGGCCTGAGTCTTAAGCATCTGGGTCCCGGACTCGAACCATGGTCAACTATGTGGTAGTCTAGAGATGTAACCATTACACTATCTGCTGGTTCCCACTAAGGCATCAGGGCAAATGCCATCACAGTGAAGAGGACAAATAATATCTCGGTGTTATTATGAAAATAGTTTCAACACATGCCCCATGTAAAAGAATCTTGAAGGCCCCTAGACTATGGATCACACTTTCACACATGGTGCTTTAATTTAAAACTACCTGGTCCATGTCAAGTAAATGGCTTAAGAGATCGTTTGAATGATACTTCTCTAGCTGGAATGTCTTTCTCCAATTCCCTCCTTAAAAATTTTTAACTAACCAGTTCTGAGAGAGCCTAACGCATGTGGCTTCTTTTTCCACAATCAGGACTAACATTAGGGGTTTACATTTTGCAGATAGGAACAGGACTTTAGAAATAGCTTAAACAAATAATTAGGCAGTGTTTTTAAAACTCAGAGCATGGAGCAGACTCAGCTGTAGTCATTCTGAAATCTGCTGTTGCCAAAAGGACTAGCAACATTACAACTCATTTTGCATGCTTATGAGTGGATGCAGTGATTGTTGTGACAGACACCACTTCAGAGATCTGGTAAGGCCTACGTCATGTTTTCTCCTTTGAACCTGGCATTAAATTACACAGACTACCCATTTAAAAAAGGGAGTTTCATATCACTGCCTGCTTTGTCAAGGGTGCAGTTGAATGTAAAGGGTTAGACATCCTTTCTAGCTGAAGAATTATTCAGAAGCATAAGACTTTTAAATGAAACATACATGTATATTCTGAAAAATAATTTTTTCATATGTAATACTCAAAAACCAATCCTTTAGAAAACATTTTTGAAAAGACTTTATTGTACTATGGAGCATGAAAACTAACATATCGTCTTCAGTTAATATTTTTTCTTCTATGAATTTTCTTACAAACTTCTGATATGGCTAGTATACATAACTTTTTAAATTTAGTTTGATTGTCAAGAAACTTATAAGTGGAATTATTAAACTAGATTCAATAACTCTTTATTGGTCTTAGTCTACAATCAAAAGAACGGATTCTGTACTTGGAGTAAATGTTTGGCATTATGCCATACCTACCTAAAATAATAGCATTTAAAAAACTTTAAAATTGAATTAGAGCCCTATAAATTATTTTCAACATTATAATAAAATTAATATTTTGTTTATAGAATTCTTGATGCTTTTAGAGGAAAAAGTAGCTTAGAAAAAATATGGCTTTTATTTACAAAATTACGAACGAATATAGAAAATGTAACCTCCTTCAGCAATTCAAATGTATGCTTCTTTATCCTGTAATGATTTGTTTTATTTATGAAAAGAATAAATTTACGATTGACATAAACTTCAGATATATATTATTTATATCTTAAATTTTTCTTGATTTGTAGTACTTGCTAAACCAATTAACTTTAAATATCTTTGCTTTCTGGACTGTCAAGCTGCTCAGTGTTTGCTCACAAATATATGCTGAACACCTACTATATTTAAGGCTCTGAGATCAGGGAATCTCAAGTTACAAAAGGGTAAAGCTGGGATTTCATCCATGCAAGATAAAGGAAACAGCATCATGTATTATGTCATATATTTGACCCTCACACATTATGCAATGATTAAGGTTTTACATGGACCCTACGGTGGTATCCATGGTAGATCCCAATTTGTCGAGGAGTCAGAATAAATTTAATCCTGTTACCTAGGTTGTAGCTTCAAGAAATCCAGGTGCAAGTCAATCATTAATGGCATGCCAAGGTTATCAAAGTGATTCAATGCAGGTGTAACTCATGATACAATTTAATGGGAAGAGAAAGAAACTCAGTCCTCCCTGAATTTTTTTTTTTTTTTTTGAGAGGTTTTTGGTATATGGCGTGTGCGCTCGCCAGACAGACAGAGAGAGACAGAGAGACAGAAAGCGAGAAATCA
>NW_006160175.1:1681920-1704344 GCF_000334495.1 Tupaia belangeri chinensis
TCCATTCTCCTCTCGGGATCTTGGGCACGCAGGCACATGCGCCCGGCGTGAGTTTTAAGCCACCAGGTCCAGGATGCGAACTGCGGTCTACTATACGCGAGTCCAGGGACATAGCCATTATTCTAACTGCTGTTCCCCCTCCCTGGATTTAAATGAAGAAAAATGCACCTGTGGTTCATTATTATTTGTGGCTATTCCACATGAAGCCAGCCTAATACTAAAGCTGACACTTAAGGAAGGCAGAATTTCCAAAATCCTAAAGATCTAAAACTAAAATATATTAAGAAAAAAAAAAAAAAAACCCTTGAGCTTACTCTCCTTTTGACTTTTTAGAAACACGAGTCAATACATTTTTATTTCTTCTGTTCACTTTTTCTTTTTCAAGTTACACTTGAAAATATTCTAACCATAATCTAAAGGCCAAGGTGTTTGAGGGTGATGAATTCAGAAAGAATAAAATAGAAAAGAGATAAAATGGAAGTACATATTGGCTGAGTCAGGGTTGCAAATTCCAATGCTCCAAATCAAGACACCTATTTTTTTAAATTTTTTTCTCCTATTTTTTTAAGGTTTTTGGTCATAGGATGCATATGCCTCTCAGAGAGAGACAAATGGAAAGTGAGAAATCACCCTCAAGGGGGTTGTCCATACCAAAATCTCTTCTCTTCTGTTTTCCTCCTGGAATTCCTCCTGCCACATACAAAATGTGACCAGCATGATTTTCAAGCTTCTGGGTCCAGAACTCAAACCACAGTCAACCCTGTGGGAGTCCTGCTCCTTAACCACTATACCACTTCCTTGTCCTCAGGAGACCTATGTTAATGAGGCAAACCATGCATAAGGTTAATTAACAAATATTGCTCAGGATTCTGTTAAATGTGTATGCCCAGTATCATGCAAACTTTCTATTTTTAAGAAGTATTTAGAAAGATAAATAATTTCTGTGTGGTATTTATTTGGCACAGATTCTTAAAAACACAAAGCAATAAATATGTGGCAATGATTACTATTTTAAAAAGTGATGATAAGGTGATTGGCATTTAATAATCTTTAGTTCACTTTTTTTATTTTCAGTTGAACAGATATATGAGCAGAGGACCAGTAAATGTGGAACTAATAAATAGGTTGAGCTATAAGTAACTAAAAGTTACCTAAAGACACAAATGAAGATATGACGGGTCAGAACTGGAGTGACTAATATGGGCCTTTGTATAAAAAGAATAGGAGAAAGATAAAAGGAAGACAGACGGAAATTACAAAAAGAAGAGAAAAATGTTGGGGACCAATTATGGAACATTACTGATTAACAAAATATAGTAGTAATTAAGGTCAATTTTTGAATTTAGATAGTGTGAACCCAACCTCTGTGGTATAATATATATGTATATGACTTTAGCCAAGTTAGTTCATCAGAGTTTTAAGTTTTTCATTGTAGAGTGGAAATATTAATAGCAATCTCAGGGTTTTTTAGAGGTTAAAGGAAATAAGGCATATAAAACATATATTAATAATTAGGTATCTGGCAGAAAATGGGTGCTTGACACATATTACTAAATTTCTTGTTCTTATTTAGTGAAGAGTAAAGAAGGGTCAGTAAATCAAAATGAGCAGGAAGGAAGAATGAAAGAGAGAAGAACGGAAGAAGGGAAGGATGAAAAGAGAGAAAGAGAGAAAAAGAAAAGAAAGAAAGAAACAGAAGAGAGAAAGGAAGAAGAGAAAGAAAGAAAGAAAGGAAGGAAGGAAAAAGAAAGGAAGAAAGAAAGGAAGGAAATAGAAAGGAAGAAAGAAAAGGAAAAAAGAAAGACTGAAAAAGAAAGAAAATCAAGAAAAAAATGAAAGAAAGAAAAGAAAAGGAAATTTAAATAAACAGAAACAAAATATCTGACTCAGAGTGGTAGTGAGCACTAATGGATGCTGCTATAAGGCAGGCTGGGACCACATGTGAGGTCCTGTTTTCTATATCCAGCCCACTTTATGAGGAAGGCTTGGTCCCACATGCCTGGAGACAGAGTGAGACCCCATCTTTTAAAAAGGATGATAAAATTACAAAATAAGAGAAGATGCAGACCTTAAATAAAAGATCACATAAAATGTCAAGGATGAAGAATACAGAGAACAAAAAATATATTTTTTGCGATTTATTTTTATTTTTATTTTTTCATTTCATTTTCTTTTATACATTCAATCACATTATTATTTGGCTTACAAAATGGGTATTTCAACAGGTGAACATTTCTCCCTAGGACAGTTGATAAAACTACAAAATATCTTCAAAAGATAATACCACATTTCTTTTTGCCATTAATGCTTTGCCTCCCTATTTTTCTTCTAAATGTCCTTCCTCAGACCCTCTTCATTCACATGGTATTTACATCTATATACTGTGTTTCTATATCCTTTAATCAATTAGTTACAGTCATAGAGTGCAGACACTCGGTATGTAGTAAGTGGGGACATACAATGCCTCTCCTTCATAGCCTTGGAACAAAAAATTGTTCTTGATAAGTCATCAGAAAGTTACTGAACTTTTCCACCTAAAGTAGGTTCTGTTTCAAAGTGGAAGAGGATGAAGAATAAGGGATTAGGAAATGTGGTCGGCCCAATCTAGGTGCTACAGTCCATAACATACTGGACTGCCATGCTGGACTCACATGGCCAGTTGTGGGTTGAGGCCTCTTAATCCCTTGAAAGCACACTAGATACAAATAGGCCCTTAAGATCCTAAGGAGATGGAAGATTGGAGAAGGGGGATTCCAGTGAGGTGAGACTTGTGAAGGGTGCTTTCCTCTCTCACTCATGTACACACAGGGGTTCCCATGCACACACTATTCACCATAAAATATACACACACACAACACACACAACTGTGGTGCTAGAAGGTGATAGGTCTATATAGATAATTTAGATTAAAACCAAAAGCAAGAAGAAAATATAATGGACAAATCTGATAAGGGAAGTTTTTATTTTTGTTTTTGTATTTAATGTGAGACCTGAACATATTGTAATGCAGATAGAAGAGTTCTCAGTAGAATTTCTGGAAAGAGAAAAGGAATAATGATGGATATGCATTTGCATAAAAAGATATACAGGTGTCGAAATTCATTAGCAAAGAGGAAAGCACCCCTTCTTTTAAAATAAATGATGGGAGGGTAAAAACATTTTCATGAGATGAGAGTTTGCTGACAGATGCAAGCTAAAACTATGAAGCTCATATTTCATGTACTAGCCTTCTTTGTAAATCAGAATGTTTGTCCAATTTTTGAACATAAGGGATATGGTGTGTTCAAAGAATATAGAAAAGTCTTGGGGGAGCTGCTTTGAGAATAAACAATGTGTTCTCAAGAGACAAGCAAATGGAGAGCCCAACTTACAAATGACATTGGATAGACAGTCATTTTTTAAGACTTTGCTCTGGGAACTTTCAATATCTTGAGTATAAGTAGGATGCCAAATCTTGAAAGATGCTAGAGTTTAATATTGATGTGAAGAGAAAAGTGAAGTATCAAACAAAACAACTTACTTTCTTGGAGCATTATGGTTGGATAAACTGAAATGATTGAACAAATATAGTTCTGTTCTGGGGTTTAGACAAGCTACAGCAATACGTGAATGGTGAATTCCTAGATATTTAAGAAAAGAAGTACCAGAAATTAGAAAAATAAAAAAGGTCAAGGTAGGTTCTCTTCTTTTTTAAAAAGAGATTTTTGTGATAGAGTGCATGTGCTCACTGGAGAGACAGAAACAGAAAGTGAGAAATCACCCCCCATGGGGCATGGCCATGACACAATCCCTTCTCCTCTATTCTCCTCTCAGGATTTTGAGCACACACGACCTGCCCAAGGCTTATGCCACCAGGTCTAGGACTTGAACTACAGTTGCTTATGTGTGAATTCAGTGATGTAACCATTATGCCATCTGCTGGTCCCAGGTAATAGATTTTTTAATAGTTGTAAGATGGAAATAACAAATATTGGAAGAACTATATTGTGTTTTCACTTGTTTACAAAATGGGTCATTTCTCCACCACTGCCAGTATCTGAAAATCAAGAAAAAAATGAAAGAAAGAAAAGAAAAGGAAATTTAAATAAACAGAAACAAAATATCTGACTCAGAGTGGTAGTGAGCACTAATGGATGCTGCTATAAGGCAGGCTGGGACCACATGTGAGGGCCTGTTTTCTATATCCAGCCCACTTTACATGCCTGGAGACAGAGTGAGACCCCATCTTTTAAAAAGGATGATAAAATTACAAAATAAGAGAAGATGCAGACCTTAAATAAAAGATCACATAAAATGTCAAGGATGAAGAATACAGAGAACAAAAAATATATTTTTTGCGATTTATTTTTATTTTTATTTTTTCATTTCATTTTCTTTTATACATTCAATCACATTATTATTTGGCTTACAAAATGGGTATTTCAACAGGTGAACATTTCTCCCTAGGACAGTTGATAAAACTACAAAATATCTTCAAAAGATAATACCACATTTCTTTTTGCCATTAATGCTTTGCCTCCCTATTTTTCTTCTAAATGTCCTTCCTCAGACCCTCTTCATTCACATGGTATTTACATCTATATACTGTGTTTCTATATCCTTTAATCAATTAGTTACAGTCATAGAGTGCAGACACTCGGTATGTAGTAAGTGGGGACATACAATGCCTCTCCTTCATAGCCTTGGAACAAAAAATTGTTCTTGATAAGTCATCAGAAAGTTACTGAACTTTTCCACCTAAAGTAGGTTCTGTTTCAAAGTGGAAGAGGATGAAGAATAAGGGATTAGGAAATGTGGTCGGCCCAATCTAGGTGCTACAGTCCATAACATACTGGACTGCCATGCTGGACTCACATGGCCAGTTGTGGGTTGAGGCCTCTTAATCCCTTGAAAGCACACTAGATACAAATAGGCCCTTAAGATCCTAAGGAGATGGAAGATTGAAGAAGGGGGATTCCAGTGAGGTGAGACTTGTGAAGGGTGCTTTCATCTCTCACTCATGTACACACAGGGGTTCCCATGCACACACTATTCACCATAAAATATACACACACACAACACACACAACTGTGGTGCTAGAAGGTGATAGGTCTATATAGATAATTTAGATTAAAACCAAAAGCAAGAAGAAAATATAATGGACAAATCTGATAAGGGAAGTTTTTATTTTTGTTTTTGTATTTAATGTGAGACCTGAACATATTGTAATGCAGATAGAAGAGTTCTCAGTAGAATTTCTGGAAAGAGAAAAGGAATAATGATGGATATGCATTTGCATAAAAAGATATACAGGTGTCGAAATTCATTAGCAAAGAGGAAAGCACCCCTTCTTTTAAAATAAATGATGGGAGGGTAAAAACATTTTCATGAGATGAGAGTTTGCTGACAGATGCAAGCTAAAACCATGAAGCTCATATTTCATGATACTAGCCTTCTTTGTAAATCAGAATGTTTGTCCAATTTTTGAACATAAGGGATATGGTGTGTTCAAAGAATATAGAAAAGTCTTGGGGGAGCTGCTTTGAGAATAAACAATGTGTTCTCAAGAGACAAGCAAATGGAGAGCCCAACTTACAAATGACATTGGATAGACCGTCATTTTTTAAGACTTTGCTCTGGGAACTTTCAATATCTTGAGTATAAGTAGGATGCCAAATCTTGAAAGATGCTAGAGTTTAATATTGATGTGAAGAGAAAAGTGAAGTATCAAACAAAACAACTTACTTTCTTGGAGCATTATGGTTGGATAAACTGAAATGATTGAACAAATATAGTTCTGTTCTGGGGTTTAGACAAGCTACAGCAATACGTGAATTTTGAATTCCTAGATATTTAAGAAAAGAAGTACCAGAAATTAGAAAAATAAAAAAAGGTCAAGGTAGGTTCTCTTCTTTTTTAAAAAGAGATTTTTGTGATAGAGTGCATGTGCTCACTGGAGAGACAGAAACAGAAAGTGAGAAATCACCCCCCATGGGGCATGGCCATGCCACAATCCCTTCTCCTCTATTCTCCTCTCAGGATTTTGACCACACACGACCTGCCCAAGGCTTATGCCACCAGGTCTAGGACTTGAACTACAGTTGCTTATGTGTGAATTCAGTGATGTAACCATTATGCCATCTGCTGGTCCCAGGTAATAGATTTTTTAATAGTTGTAAGATGGAAATAACAAATATTGGAAGAACTATATTGTGTTTTCATTTGTTTACAAAATGGGTCATTTCTCCACCACTGCCAGTATCTATGCACTCTGTTAGGTGACTTTACCGCACCTTCCAGCAAGAGAAAGGAAATCTGCTTGTTATATTAGAGTTGACTTTGTCATTTGTGCAGATCGTTAGAATGCTGCAGAAATTATATTGTGCCTATTTTCATCTGATATCTGAAAGTATCCCTGCATGTTTTTATTCTCTCTGGTGCCTGTGCCTTCACCATAAGATAAGACCTTAGCCACCTCTGGGAATACTAAGTGCGTGAAACAGGATAGTTGATCTAGTTGGTCTGGTTGAATCTCATGATATGTAAATGTATGTGAAAGCTGCTAGCCAAGATCAACGGAATTCTATACCTCATAACTAAACCTAGGTACATGATTAGACTTGAGCAGCCTATCCAGAATCTAGACAAATAGTGTTCATTGCAGTATGCCACCAGGTATTGTGGATGCTTATTACAGAACACAATTGCAGTATGCCTCAAGATGTTGTGGGTTCTTATTACACAATGCAACTCTGCTAATGAATGATTTAATATCTTTCACTAATAAGTTAATATATCCTATTTTTGAGGTGAATTTCAGCTGAAATACTTGCTTATTATTTCCTGTGAATACATTTGTGTGTTAGATTCAATACAAATGTATATTTTTACAAGTGTGTGTGTGATGTGAAGACCAGGAAAATATAATAATCTTCCCTTGTGGATATAATTACTGATGCATCAAGATTTGATTAACCATTCAGCAGCAATTTATGCTGTTGAGATTTCCATAGGGAAAGGCATTAGATGACCTGTGTCTGTAAGGTATGAGCTGCTGTTCTTTAATCCCCTGTCTTACCTAAAGGAACACAAAATTTAAATCGTATGCTGAAGGAATCACATGAACATTTTTAAAGAGATATTTGCTGAAAGGTGTGCACCTGCTAGAGAAATGAAGAGAGACAGAATGTGAGAAATCACCCCTAGGAGAGGATGGCCACACTGCAATTCCCTCTTCTTCTTTCTCCTCTTGGGATTTTGGGCACACACACACACGTGCCCAGGGTGAATTTCTTTTTTTCTTTTTTTTTTTTTTTTGAGAGGTTTGTGCTATAGGGCACATGAGCTCGCCAGACAGACAGAGCGAGACAGACACAAAGCAAGAAATCCCCCCCCCCCCCAGGGGGGATGGCCACGCCGCAATCCCTCCTCCTCCATTCTCCTCTTGGGATCTTGGGCACGCACACACACACGCCCAGCGTGAATTTTAAGCCACCGAGTCCGGGACGTGAACCACAGTCGACTACGTGGGAGTCCAGCGACATAGCCATTACGCTAACTGCTGGTCCCCCTCCAGCGTGAATTTCAAGCCACTAGTTCTGGGACTTGAACCACAGTCAACTACATGGGAGTCCAGCACCTTTAAGAGACCACAGGATAGAGCTATCAATAAATCTAGAAGTGATTTCTAGAAACCTAGAACATAAAATGTTTAGTCACAGTTGATTCTAACCTTGTACTTTAGAGTTTCATGCCACTGGTTCTGGGACTTGAACCACAGTCAACTACGTGGAAGTCCATCACTGTGCCACTTTCTGGCTCCTCACATGAACATTTCAGTAGATACTGTATTTGGAGTTTTAAAGGCTCAGACAAAAGTTTTAGTTCTACCATTTACACTCTGTATAACCTTAGCCAAGTTGATTCAGCTGTACAGTAGCTAAAGTGTGCCTACGTAAATAAGATACACAAAGTAAGCATCATTGCATGGTAGCACAGATTTGTTAGTGATTCATCTCACAATCTTTGTAACTTGGGTCTTATAATTCCCACTATTTCCCAACTATTCTACATTTCCTTCTGGGGAAAAATATTTATGTACATATATATGATATATTCCTAAAATATATATATTTAGGATATTTCTACATTATTTGTTAAATCTATTTATATTGATATTATTTATTTATGACCTTTAGTATTCCATAGAAGAGTAAGATAGTTCATGAAAATACATAAAAGTCAATCAATATAGTAAATTAGAAATACATGTTGTAAAGAGACCACAGGGTAGAGGTATAAATAAATCTAGAAGTGATTTCTAGAAATCTAGAACACAAAATGTTTAGTCACAGTTCGATTCTAACCTTGTACTTTAGAGTAGAAAAGCAGAAGAGAAAATAGGAGCCTATGATTCATGTTTGTCAAGGACAAATGAGTCTTTCCCACATTCCTCCCAAAGAGGACACTGCAATCTAATGAATGAAATTTTCTGCCACACCTTCTGGTTAACAGGGCTTTGATCTGTATAGTGCCATTTCTTATCACATAGGGTCAGTGGAATTACACTAAATCACAATTTAATAAAACTCCTATGAGGAATCAATACAATAGTTCTCTCATGTACAATATCTGTTGAGCTGAATATAGGCATCGGAATTTTCATACATTCCTTTTTCAATATTATTTCCTCGTAACCCAACTTTTGACAATACATAGTAGTAAGTTTAATATTGTATGACCTGACAAAATGCTAGAGTACAGATTATCTCTACTGGCTGCTAAATATGATCTGGATAGCTTGAAAGTGAGACAAAATGGGTATAATGTGGGACCAGCAGTTAGTGTAATGGCTATGTCACTGGACTCCCATGTAGTTGACCGTGGTTCAAGTCCTGGACCCGGTGGTTTAAACTCATGCCGGGTGCATGTGCATGCATGCCCAAGATTCCGAGAGAAGAATGGAGGAGAAGGGATTGTAGTGTGGCCATTCCCCTTGGGGGTGATTTCCCACTTTCTGTCTCTCTGTTTCTGTCTTTCTGGCAAGTTTAGGTGCCCTCTAGCAAAAACCTCATCAAAAAAAAAAAAAAATGGTATAATGTTATTCAAACCTGTGAAGATCAATAAAGGAATATTTGGGTGTATGAAGTCTCAGGGTCAAATGGAGGAAACGGTTGCTGGCAGTGTTTATATTTTCCTTACTTATTAATTTGAGGTCATCATAGTTCTGAGGAGGACTATAAATTATTTTGTGCAGCATTGTCATTACCTGTGTCAGTTGTTTATATAAATTTAAGAATGTAATTATTTTGTACAGCATAGTCATTCCCTTTGTCAGTTGTTTATATAAATTTAAGAATGTAACACTTCAGATCATTTGAACATTAGCTCATAAAATAGCAAAGAATAGTTTATTTTTCAACCCCTTGATCTGAGGGGTTTTTGTTGTTGTTTTTTTACTTATGAGCTTTCTTCATACTCATTTTCTTCCATTTCATTTTTCTTTTGATCAAACAGCATAGTCATTCCCTTTGTCAGTTGTTTATATAAATTTAAGAATGTAACACTTCAGATCATTTGAACATTAGCTCATAAAATAGCAAAGAATAGTTTATTTTTCAACCCCTTGATCTGAGGGGTTTTTGTTGTTGTTTTTTTACTTATGAGCTTTCTTCATACTCATTTTCTTCCATTTCATTTTTCTTTTGATCAAAAGGCATTTATTAAATATCCATGTCTATGTGACTCCTTGCCAAGGTCTATAGAAACATTCCTTGTTTTTCAGAACTTGCTTTGTGAGACAGAAAATGATGTTAATAAACACATGAAACATACCGAATATAGAAGGAAAATGTTAAATAGCATGATGTTTTTCTAATGTAATTTTATTTAGTTATTTTATTGTTTTTGGGTTATTTATTGAGAGAGAGGGAAAGAGAGACAAGGACTCCTGATAGAATTCCAGTCCTCCAATCAGCCAGTGTGTTTACACCTGAAATCAGAACTGTGGGCTTTCCCACACGGCTGCACCATTACACAGTGGTGCGTGCCCCTCTCCCTGTACCACAGTGGCCGGACCCACAGTACTTTTAAGGTACAGCCAGGCAGTCCTTTCTTTGGTACGCTTCTTTCTGAAACCTGCAGTTTTCCTTCCTTTTACATTCCCGATGTTTTCCTTTCTCCATCAGTATTGACAAGACTCCGTAACATGTGCCTAGCATGAGATGTTTCCTAGATATTTTATACAGTTCAAACAATGCATTTTCTAAATGAAATTATTTTTTGTGTAATATTTGTACATTCAAAATTTTTAATTCTGCTAGTTCAACAGTAGAAGCAAAGGCTGATGCTGCTCTTCCAGGCACAGCTCTATCATCTGAACCAGATGGTTTATTCTACTTATGTCAAGGTATGAAAATCTTATTTAATAGTCCTTGGGGCTTTGAGAAATCAAGGCAATTTTGTAAAAGAAATACTGGATTGCTGTAGTGCAGACTGTAAAATAGATTCCTGTGTACAATCCCCATGAACTGCAGCTACTGGCTGCTTTTTGCATGTGCATAAATCCATCTGCAATTTTATAATGTTGTCTGTTTATTTGACAGATATGACTACCAAATTCTGAAGTATTTACTGAGGTGGAAGTTGTGGGTATGGAGAAGAACATGAATAGTGTCTCTTGAAAAAATAAGAGCAAATCAACAGATAAGCAGCAGGTTAATTCTTTATAATGTTCTTAATATAAATCTAATCATGTTTTTGGTAGTCAGGTCTGAATTTATAAGAAAACTTTGAATTTGTTGTAATCTTTCAGTAGGTATCTGAGTATCAATATTTGGAAGTATACTACGAAAACACTACTTCTCTTTCTCTTTGCCTAGTGGGAGAATGAATGGTCATGAGGATAAAACGCAAAGTGTACTTAGGTTTTATTTGCATTAAAGTATCATGAATATAAATTAAAGCAATTTTTAATCATTTTTTGCCATTATCAGTCTGTTCTTCTCCCAAGTCAGTGTCACATTACATTAAAATAAAGACCATTTGGTAAAATATTCATTATAATATATAGTCATTTTTTATTATTAGAGGTATATCTGTTTCAAGTAATAAAAATTTACTGGAAACGGGTTGAAAAAGATCTATTTATTTACCGATCTACCACCTCTCTACTATTTATTTATTTATCTTGAGAAAACTGGGCAGTAATATTTCTGAGGCTCTATCTTCACCCTAAATCACCTCCATTGAGAATGGACTCAGAGCTGTTGTCAGAAGAATGAGGAATAGTTACTAGGGATATAGTCGAATCTCCACTGTCTTGATGAAATTTGAGCAACCAAATAAAATATTAGTATCCCCACTAGTCTGCAACAGCAAAAAAAAAATAAAGTAAAATGTAATAGCAACTAGCTGTTAGGAGCTGCACAAATCTGGGCTCATGGGTTAACACCTATTTTTCTCTTTGTCCTTAATTCCAGAAGGGAATTGCATTCTAGAAGGATCTTTAACTATCTAGAGAATTGCTGTATTTGACTCTAATTAAATTTTAACCTTTTAGATAAGTTCTATTAAGACATAAAATTTATTCTATAGTCCCTAGAGATGCAGCATGTACAGTACATTACTAAGAAGACTGAAGAAGATTTATGGAAAATGTCTGAATAATCAGCCCACATTCATCATAAATGTATGCAAATTTGCCAAACATTGATGTAAAAATCTTCAGAAGCATCCTCCAGAATTTTTTTTCTATTATTTTAATGGTCAAGATCAATTGAAACATGAAATGTATGGAAATTTATAGTCTTTTTTCTTAATGCAAGTGCTGTCAATTTTGCAAGGCAAAATATGTAAGAATAGTCACACAGATTTGGATTTAATATGTAGAAGTTGAGAAAAATTATGTTACATTGAATCTTTTTTAAGGGAGGAACTTACTAGAAAATATCATAAACTCTAAGCTGAGTTAGTGATTTCAGGCTTTGGGTATAAGTATAATGACCATATTCCAATTTGCCCAGGATGGAGCCAGTTTCTATTCATTGACCCGGTAACCCATCCTGTCCTGTTTAACATTTTACTAGAGTTTTTAATTTTTCTGAAATAAAATTTTATTAATAGTTACATTAAATGAACCATAAGATAAAAATTATTTGACCCTTCAATTGTTAACTTGTTTTTTCTATGGTTTCTTTTTTTGTATTTTAAATTTTTTTTATGATTTCTTATTTACATTTAATCATTATACATCTTTACAACATGCACTATGTTTTTTCCCCTATGTTTCCTTCCTCCTACTCTTCCATTGTCCATCTCCCTTCCAAACTGCCTTTAGTATCCACAGTTGCTCTCTGTTTTTATACCTTCCAACCTTTCAGCTTCTGCCATACAGTGCAGATTTTGGTATATATTAAATAGGGACATACAATGCCTCTCTTTTATAGTCATGCTTACTTCACTTAGCATTAGATCTTCCATATTCATCCACTTTCTACCAAATGCCAGAGTCTCTCTCTCTCTCTTTTTTGCTTGGCTGAGACTACTTCCATATTGTATATGTGCCATACTATTTCATTCCATTCACCTGTTCTTGGACATTTGGGTTTTTTCCATGTTTTATTAATTGTAAATAATGCTGCAACAAACATGGACATGCAAGTGTTTTTTCCAACTGAATGCATTCCTATCCTTTAAGTAGATACCCAGGGTAGAACTCCTGAATCATATGGTGTTTCTATTTCTAGGTTTTTGAGAAACCTCCGTATCGTTCTCCATAGTGGCTATACTGATTTACATTCCCACCAATAGCGTAGGAGAGTTCCCTTTTTACTGAAGCCTCACCAGCACTTACCATTCTTTATTTTTTCAATCAAATCCATCATGACTGTAGTTATGTGGTATCTTATTGTGGTTTTTGATTCGCACCTCCTTTAAGATAAGGGGTGTTGAACCTTTTCTCATATGTTTTTTGGCTGTTTGTATATTTTCCTTAGAGAGTTGTCCGTTCAGCTCATTCGCCCATCTTTCAGTCAGCTCGTGTTTTTTTTATTTTTTAATTTTTAAAATTTTTTTTATGGGTACACTACTTTATTTCCCTGTATTTTTTTGTTTAGTCTCTTATTTGAGATAAAATTCACAAATATGTTCTCCCATTCAAAGTGTTCTCTCTTCACTCATTGTTTCTTTTGCAGTGCAGAAGCTTTTTAACCTGGTGTAATCCCACTTGTTTATTTTTGGGGTGATTGCCTGTGCCTTGGAGGTCTTATTTATGCTGGGAAAATATATTATACAAGCTACTTTGATGTACAGCAATTGAATCTGTGAAATGTATTTTTAAAAAAAGAAGAAGTCTGCCTACTCGGATGTCTCCAAAAATTTCCCTGTGTTTTCCACTAGCAGCTTTATAGTTTGGATTTTTTTGTTTAGATCTTTGTTATATTTTGAATTGATTTTTATTAATGGTGAAAGATAGGGCTCCACTTTAATTTCTCTGCAAGTGGATTCCTAGCTTATCCACCATCATTTGCTGAAGAGACTTTTTTTGCCCTGATGGAATGTCTTGTTATCTATATCAAAAATCAGTTGGATATGTTTTGGGGTTTATTTTTGGAGTCTCTATTCTGTCCCATTGGTCTACCTGCCTGCTTTAGTGCTATTACCATGCTGTTTTTTTTTTTTTTTGAGAGGTTATTTTTTTCACTATAGGGCGTGTGCGCTCGCCAGACAGAGAGAGACATAGAGACAGAAAGCGAGAAATCACCCCCCAGGGGGGATGGTCACGCCGCAATCCCTTCTCCTCCATTCTCCTCCCGGGATATTGGGCACGCACGCACACGCGCCCGGCGTGAGTTTTAAGCCACCAGGTCCGGGACACGAACCGCGGTCGACTACGTGGGAGTCCAGCGACATAGCCATTACACTAACTGCTGGTTCCCTGCCATGCTGTTTTGATTATCACAGTTTTGTTATATATTTTGGGGTCAGGTAGAGAGATGCCTCCTACTCCACTCTTTTTTGCAGTATTGTTTTGGTGATATGGGGCCTTTTATGATTTCAGACAATTTTTTCTAAATCTGTGAAGAATATCTCTGGTAGCTTGATCAGGATTGCATAAAATTTATAAATCAGTTTGGGTAGGATTGACATTTTGATTATATTAATTATTCCAATCCAGGAACATGAAATGTCCTTTTTTGTATAAATTTCTATTTCTTTTTTGAGTTTTTCATAGTGTTTCTTGTAGAGGTCTTTGACTTTTTTGGTTAGGTTTATACCTAGGTATTTTATTGTTTTTGTGGCTATTGTGAAGATTACTTTCTTCAAATTTACTTCAGTCTGTTCATTGTTGTTGTATACAAATGCTATACAATTTTGTTTGTTGATTTTGTATCCTACTACTTTACTATATTCATTTATCACTTCCAGAAGGTGTGTGTTTGTGTGTGTGTGTATGTGTATGTGTGTGTGTTTATTCTTTTGGATTTTCTATATATAGAGAGAGAAAATTATGTCATCTATGAATAGAGATAATTTCACTCCTTTCCCTATTTGAAAATCTTTAATTTAGTCTCTTCTGTCTAATTGCATTGGCTAGGACTTACAGTACTATATTGAAAAGGAGAGTCTTAATAGTGAAGCTTGGTTTCTGTTAATGTGGGGCTGGATGCGCAGTCACCAGAGTTATCTGATATAAAATCAGAATAAAACACTACCAGTGGTATTCTATATACATTTTTTTCAGTCCTTTTTAGATAAAACCTGATTAACATCTTCCTGTTGAAGAAAGCTTGCAGAATATGAAAAGAAAGTATCCTCCATCATAGGAGAGTAGGAATAGCTTACTTCTCTGGTCTTCCACTTTGCTTTCTGTGATGGCTACTTGGTGAAGCTGCTTTTACATTGGCTCATGTAGTGTGACCTGCCATGTGCATGAAACCTTCTGGTCCCTTAGGACAGGTTGATGCAAACACTGAAAATATTTTGGGAGTAAGCATTGGAAATAAATGTTGAGTTGTCTTGCCATAGACAGTAGTACAATGTTCTCGCCAAACTGAATTGTATTGCATAAATCTAAACCTGTTTATTTTGCTTTGGTTTATTTGATTTTACTATATTTTGGAGTATAATTTTTTGGCAGAAACAAAATATCTTAGTCCACTATTGTATTTTTAATGGAAACAGCCAAGATTATGAAATTTATAGTAAAGGTTTCTTTGACTCATAATTCTGGTTGCTAGAAACTCCAAAGGCATCACAAAGTGGCAGATGGTAGAATCTTGAGGAGCACAGAGTATAGTCTATATCTAAGTGGCCTTTGCCTGTCTTACTTTCTATCCTTGTTAACACACCAGGACACCATCATGGGTGCCTGCCCTAATCACTAAGTTTTTCCCCAAGTCTTCACCTTTTTGCACCATAATTGGATTGGATTTTCATCCTCTTAATCTGATTACAAAGGCTTAGCACATGAATTTTGGGAAAATATTTACAAACTCTACCATGGGCTTGGAGAAAGTTTATGTTCAACAACAACAACAACAAAAAATCCATGTCCTGGTTTATTTCATTCTTGAAAAACTTTGAAGATGAATGCCTAACTTGCATAAAATGCTTTCTTAACAATTTTTACTCAGTATGAGGACCCAGACAACATGAAACATGAAACATGTATCTGCTGCAGCAGGGTTAACATCTCCTTCAGAGCTTAGAAACTATATATACATATTTTTTTTTTTTTTGGAGAGGTTTTTTCACTATAGGGCGTGTGCGCTCGCCAGGCAGACAGAGAGAGACAGAGAGACAGAAAGCGAAAAATCACCCCCCCAGGGGAGATGGTCACGCTGCAATCCCTTCTCCTCCATTCTCCTCTCGGGATCTTGGGCACGCACGCACATGTGCCCAGCGTGAGTTTTAAGCCACCGGGTCCAGGACGTGAACCACAGTCGACTACGCGGGAGTCCAGCGACATAGCCATTACACTAACTGCTGGTTCCCTAGAAACTATTTTTTAATGGCTATGCTTTTTGATGATAATTTACTACACAAAACTGCCAAAGCTATATTGACATATTCTGAAGGATTACATTTCGTTTGTATCAAATGACTATACTCTTACATTAATTTATTTTAATTTTAAATTAATATAATTTACAAACAAAAAAGTTCAGACAATAATGGAACTTCCAACTCCACTATTTTATATCTCAATATTCCTTATGCAAATAGAAAACGAGAGGTGATAGGTGTTAATATGTTGGTTGCATTAGCAGATGAAAATCATCATGAACCATTAGATGATGCTCAGTTTTATATGTGTCTTCAGAAGCTTCAAAGTGCAAAATAATTTAACTCTTGTAAAGATTTGTTTTTCTCCCCATCCAATTTATATATTAAATGTAAAACTTTTGAATATTTCTTTTGCTTAAAGTGATATATATATGACATTACTGTAAACATCTTTAAAAACTTTTTTTAAAAGTTCATCACTGAAAATAAAAATATTTATGTAATGAAACTACAAATACCAAGCTTGGTAGAATAGTGCTTAGGGGCATAAAACTGTCAATACTAATTTAAGGAACATATGAAACACAAATATACTTGGAAATGCCTTTGGTACAATAATCTAAACATACTCATATTCCACCAATCAAATAGAAGCTACTTAAAAGTTATCGAACTTTAAGAGTTTTAAAAAATGTTAGTTGTATTTTATTAAATATGCATTTAATAAAAATGTTCAACAAATAAGATCAAGACGATAAAATAACAGTAAAATACCATCATGAGGTTGACCCACATGGGGAAGTTACAGATTTGCATCAAGACCTCCATAAGTATGCTGGGCAGATACATGCTCGTGATAGCAGTAAGTGGATATTAGTGTCAAGACATTGTTGGGGCACTGTTTGTTTGACTCATTCATGGAATAAATACTTAAATAAATTTAAAACAAATAATGTCCAACAAATGAAGCATTAAAAACTTCAGTTTTGAAACTTCAGTAAACTTTTTGGTTATTTTAAATAAGTCTTGCAAATAGAAGGTGCTGAATTTTATTCCTATAAAATCAAAGGAGGGAAAATGAATTAAATTATGCTAGTGCAAATGAAATATGAAGCTTAATTCTAAAATGTCTATAATATTATTTAGAATATCTTGACTCATGGGATACATATTTCAATGGAGCTTATATTTTAATTGGATAAATTTATATTACTTATTAAACGGAAAAAATGATAGTCTATGATTTTGCATCACTAAATTTAGGAAAACATAAAGTCATCATAAGTAGAGACGACTTATTTTATGTGCATTTCTTATTAAATATTTATCAAAGAATGGTATTTTGAATGGAGGCAAAGAGTTAGTCTTTTGAAAAAAATTCAGACTGAAATATTTATACATTTCAATATGAAAAATGTAAAGAAATAAAAATATGTTCCATTTTGTATGATTTAATGTGATTTAACTAGGTATCTCAACACTTTTAGAAACAATATTTTTTTCACTTAAATATTGACTATATAATCCAGAGAAAAGGGTTATTTGAAAGTGGGGACAATTTTAAACTTCTTAACCATAAAAAATGCAACTTTGAAAGTGACTTATGAAAAACATTTAAATAATTATATTAAAAATAAATTATTCACAAAATTTACTTAACATTGTAATAGAAACAGAAACAGTTATAGCACTATGAGTTAAATTTGTGTAAAACCTACATATGAGACCCAGCAGGTGGCTAGTGTTTAAGGCACTGGACTATTACATGGCTGATAGCAGTTTGAGTCCTGGATCTGATGGCTTGAAACTCATGCAAGGTGCATATGAATTCATCCCCAAAGTCCCAGAAGGAGCATGGAGAAGGGGTGCAGTGTACCCTTACCCCTGGGAAGTGATTTCTCATTTTCCCACTCTCTGTATCTCTCTGTCTCTCTCCAGTGAGTGCACACACCCTGTGGCAAAAATGCAAAAATAAAAAAAGAAACTAGATATATATGAAATTCACCCTAGTCATATATTTTCTAAAACTCTAAAAAAAACATATATTTTTGTTTCATATGCATGAATATATTTATAAATGTATATAGACATACATATATTTAGTTTTTAGAAATATATTTTATTTTGAAAATAGAATAAAGTAATTTTATAGATTATCAATATTTAATAAAATTGGTAAGTGACAATTTTAAAATCTATTTTTATCTTTTTTCATCTTTATACACACAAGTGTTCTGGTTTTATTCTGTCAAAAAGTAAGTCAGTAAAGCTAGTGTTTTCTATTGATTTCTTTAACTCGTGTCAATGTCCAGAGGGCTTTCAGTTAGTCTGGCTTCAGCTAGGATTAAATTTTAGAAAAACACTAGTGTTTATAACACAGTTATCCAAAACTTGTTTTATCTCAGTAGAGCTTTTGATATGTATTTATACATTTATATATCATTGACAATGAGTTCAAAATTTTATTTTCTAGCAACTTCGTTGTGTACAACTAGCCCATGTTGCCAATTAAAAGGGCAATAATTGATCCAGGAAGAGACAGACATCCTGAGAGAAAGGACAGATTTCTGAGGAGGATGTTTCAGTTCTATTCAGAGGCAGAGTAGATACATGGAATCTTTCTTTCCTTATTATTATTTTTTTTTAATCAGAAAGTTGGCATGAGGACAGTTGAAGTATCAGAATCATAAAACATGGAAACCTGAGTTTAACTGGAGAAAATTTCTATATTGGTGATGTACTTAATTTATTAGAGGTAGTCCTCCAAGTGATTCACTGACCCATAGCTACATGTGAAAATCACCCAGCCTAATTTTTTAAAGCTAGGAAGCAGGTCAAGCACTCATTTTTAAAATGTCATGGTTGAGCTAGATTTCCCACTCAGTTGCAGTTAAATTTCTTTATGTATATATATTTCCCCTTTAGGTGTTAGGACTCTACAGGCATAGAGATACATGGAAAGAGCAAAGTGTTATGGTAATGCTAGGACATTAATACCAGTCTCTAAATTTATAACATTTTATTTCTGATTCTGAAGCAAGGGAGACAATTTTAAAGAGAACGAATGAATCGTCGGGAATATCATGACATATTTTTGCATTAAAAAATATAGAAAATAAGACATGACTCCCGATGACCCAATATTTTTTCAGACTTATCTCAATATTCATCTATACATTCATTAGATATTTCCTAATATCTCTCTTTCTTTTCTTTCTTTCTTTTCTTTTTTTTTTTGATAGGGTTTTGCTATAAGTTTTTGCATGTGCACTTGACCAAGAGACAGAGAGAGAAAAAGTGAGTAGAAATCATCTTCCATGGGGAATGGAAGCCATGCTGCAATATTTTCTCCTCCATTCTCCTCACAGGATTTTGGGCATGCCCACACACATACTTGGTGTGAATTTCAAACCTCTAGGTACAGGATTTGAACCACAGTCGGCCATGTGGGAGTCCAGTAACTTAACTACCATACCATCTATTGGTCCCAATCTCTCTCTTTCTTAATGTGTTAAAAAGTATTTGTATCTCTGGCAGAATGAGGAGACATTGATGCCTTTCTTTTTCTCATTATTTTCTGTCATAATTATATAAAATAAATTTTGTTGAGATGATAAAGACAGTCTTTAGTTTTAAATTGCTGATTTAGTACTAACATTTTGCAGTCTTTGGAAAATTCGCACAAAGTGATTTGTATTCTGAAGATAGATATGTTTTGTGAGTAAAACTTGCTCCTTGAGTAGAGGTGTGAACATAATAGTGATTTCGGTCGTGCAAGGATTCCATCATTATACATCTCTTTCTGTGTGGTTTAAAAACATTTTTGCATTAAAAATATTCTTCTTGTGATTCTAATATATTACAAAAAAGCACAAGACTACAAAGACATAGAAGGTTGCAATTGACCCAGTGCTTTACTCTTTAGGTCCCTTCATCAGTTTATCAATAATCACTACATGATGTGAGAGACTTTGTTTTTTATTAAGATAGCACTGAACCAGAAAATTGTCCTTGTCCTATTGATGTCTTTGTGTTTGTTTGTTTTTTAAATCACTCATACTGAAACTGTAAAGGGCAGAGAGAATCCATTTCTTAATAATTCTTGGGAGTAATAAATGTTGGTAAGGTGTACACTAGCAGAGAATACCATTCCAAAAATTTAGTATTTTATGGTATATTGCACAGAGAATACCTAAGAACTTTAGAAATGATGCTGACACTACACTTAAAATCTTCAACATAAATGATCATAAACAAACTAAGAGTTGTTATATGTTAGTTAATGAGATTCTGAAAAAAAATCAGTAAATGAAATGTAAATAAGAAGATTCAACAAAAGTTAACAATAAATAAGATCAAAACAAATAAGATATATTTCTGGATAGACACTCTTACTGGTCTCATTTGGGATCGTGAGAAGGATTATACTTAAATAGTATTTTAGAATAGTATATTAAAACAGTATTTTATTTGACCTGTCCACTAATATCTATCCATGTATCTATCTTTTTGTTTTGGAGTATAATTTATGTTTCCACTTAAAGTGTACATTATGAAGAGTTTTGGCAAATGTATATGCCTTCAACATCATCACTCCAATGAAACTACAAAACATGATCATCACCCTCAAAATGGCATCTAGCCAGGGAACCAGCAGTTAGCGTAATGGCTATGTCGCTGGACTCCCACATAGTCGACTGCGGTTCACGTCCCGGATCCAGTGGCTTAAAACTCATGCCGGGCACGTGTGCGTGCATGCCCAAGATCCCGAGAGGAGAATAGAGGAGAAGGGATTGTGGCGTGACCATCCCCCCTGGGGGGTGATTTCTCGCTTTCTGTCTCTATGTCTCTGTCTGTCTGGTGAGCGCACGTGCCCTATAGCGAAAATCTCTCTCAAAAAAAAAAAAAAAAAGCATCTAGCCATTGCCCCAGGCAATGGATACATTGCTTTGTATCACTATAGATTAATGTGCACTGTTGGAATTATGTGTTTATATAGTTACACCAATATCTAGCTATTTACATAAAGTGAAATCATACGGTATTTTCATTCAGATATGACTTCTTTTACTCTGCACTGTGATACTGAGATTCATTCATTTAGCTGCTCACATCAGTAGTTGCTAGTTACTGTGTCCTACTCATTGCATGGATCTAGCTTATATATTATTTATCCATTAACCTATTGTTCGGCATTTGGGCTGTTTATCATTTTGGGTTAATAAAAATAAAATATTTATGAACATTCGTGTACACATGTTTCTATGGATGTATGACAATCCAATAAAAATAGACAAGAGATCTGATCCCAAAGTTTACAATAGAAAATATATGAGTGGCTAATATAAGCACATTAAAAAGGTGCATGACACTATTTGTCACTAAGTGAATGCAAATAAAATCATCAATAGTATATACCAATACACTTCTATCAGACTGGCTAAAATTTTAAATGACTAGAAACATCAAATTATGGTAAAATCTGCTGCTATAAGAGTATAAAATTTTACAACCACTTGAAAAGTTGTTCAGAGTTTCTATAACAATCAAACCTACATTCATTTTATGATACTTCACATAGGAATTTACTGAAAGTAAACAGAATTTTATTTTTTTTTTATTTGGGAGATGGCACATGTGCTCACCAGAAAGAGAGAGAAGGAGAGAGAAGAGGAAAGTGAAGAAGCACTCCTAAGGGAGATGGTCACACTGCAATCTTGCAATCTCTTCCCCTTTTCTCCCTGCTTTAGAGATTTTTGGGCATGTATGCACACACACCCAGCATGTTCCTCAGGTTGTTTGCTCCAAGACTCTTAATCACTATAGATTAATGTGCACAGTTGGAATTATGTGTTTATATAGTTATACCAATATCTAGCTGTCTATTTACATAAGGTGATTATCATATGGTATTTTCTTTAGAATACGACTTCTTTTACTCCATGATACCGAGATTCATTTGTTCAGCTGCATACATCAGTAGTTACTAGTTGTGTATTACTCATTGCATGGATCTATCTAATATATTATTTATTCATCCACCTATCCCATGTGGGATCCAGCTGCCATAACCACCACTCCTAGAATGGTGGTTGGTCCTAGAATCTTATTTTAGAAGCATACATTGAGAAGAAATATAATCTTTGGTACTCTGACTATGTGACTGTAGGCAGATTGATTAACAATCTTTAGTGCCATTGTCCTCATTGTTAAAAAAATAATAAGTAAGATTTCATTTGTAAAGAGTCTTGCTTAACACCTAAACTATATGAATACTCAGAAATATTACTTTCCTCCATGTATTAATTATTAACTTGGCTCTAAAGCATTCAGTCTAGAGTGTGGATTCTAAATTATTTTATCCAGTTGTCTAAAGTTTAAAGTTCTAAAAAAATTATGAAGCAGAATAATCTGAGCCATGTGAATCTGACCAAGGG
>NW_006160175.1:1704375-1715475 GCF_000334495.1 Tupaia belangeri chinensis
GAGTCAAGATTCTGTTGAACCAGGTGAGATGTTCATCATGCAAAGTGGTATCCAGCTACTGGCCTAAGGAAACAAGACACAGGGTAGGCTCAGGGATAAGCTAGGGTACTGGCAGGCCGGTACTCAAACATCCCTCATAATTCTTCCTGATTGGCTTTCTTGTGAACTTCATTAAGCACACATTTTGAGATAACTGGAATATATTCTCTGCTGTATCTCACATAACTCTATTCAGAGTAGATGGTTGTATGAACTGAATGTTTGTGCCCCTCCCCCCCAATTTATATATAGAAACTATCAATGTGAAATTGTTGGAAGGACTATCTTTTAGGAGGTGGTTAGATCATGAAGGCAGAGCCCACATAAATAAAATTAGTGTTCTTGTCAAAGAGGTTTCAGAGAGCTGCCTTGTTCCCTGCCCATCATGTGAGAACAGGTACTGGTACATGATCAAATTCACTTAAGACAGAACAAATCGTAGGCAGGTCAAAATCAATTGAGCATCTGGAGATAGGACAAACACTAGAAAAGTATCTAAGAGACTTTTGTAGTAATCTAACATCAGCGTCAATATTTCAGTT
The DNA here is from genome assembly GCF_000334495.1 of Tupaia belangeri chinensis. Classification (NCBI taxonomy): domain Eukaryota; kingdom Metazoa; phylum Chordata; class Mammalia; order Scandentia; family Tupaiidae; genus Tupaia; species Tupaia belangeri. Next base: position 1,704,957 of record NW_006160175.1, read on the forward strand.
CTGTGCTTTTCACTCTTTCAAAACTTCCTTAGTCCCAGATTTGATACAATCCATATTTCTCTCACTTTGCAATGAACTTGGCCTACTGGAGACCAGCAGATAGCGTAATGTTTACATTGCTGGGCTCCCACACAGTCAACCTTAGTTTGAGTCCCGGACCCAGTGATCTGAAACTCACACTGGCCATATGTGTGCATGTGCCCAAAATCCCAAGAGGAGAATGGAAAAAAAGGGATGTGGAGTGGCCTTCCCCCCTGCTGGGGGCGGGGGGTGATTTCTCACTTTCTGTCTCTGTCTCTCTCTCTGTCTTTGGTTGGCAAGCTCACATGTCCTATAGCAAGAAAATCTCTTAAAAAAAGAAAGAGAAAAAGAAAAAAGAAAGAAGAAAGAAAGAAAGAAAGAAGGGAAAAGAGAGAATGAAAGAGAGAGAAAGAAAAAGAATGAACTTGACCTACCATAGACAACCTGAGTTATGATGAATGTGAGTTCAGGCCTGTTAAACTTAGCAGAACACCACAAAACTAAGCAGGTGCTGTACTTTTTAAAAGGAAGGAAATATGTAAATACAGAGAATTATTAGCAGCTGTCATTTTAAAAGACAGATCTTTCTTGCTGTTTGCTGTGTCCCCTGACAAACAACAAAAGGTCATGTTATTAAAAGTGCTAGTATATTATAATATTTATGCCAGGTAATTAAATCTGTCTTATGACACATCTTTTTTTTTTTTTTTTTCCTGACACTCTCTTTTAATTCTTCCTGTTTCTACTCAGTAAACGGGGCATGGAGGTTAGGGGGGAGAGGGAGCTCCACAACTGTCAGAGTCAAATGAACCAAAATCTTGCCAAATACTTCTTTGCATACTTCATTGTATTTGTTGAAAGAAATAATTCATTGGACTATTTTATATTTGCAGTTATTTTATATTTATGAATAAGTCATCAGGGTAAATAATTTAAATATAATGTCTTCATTCTGTATAATCGATGTATATTATCCTTGAGAACTACCTGATTTCTCAAGCATGGCATATACTTATGAATATTTAGAAAAACAACAATGATGAGGAGAAACTTTTCTTTGAAAAACTGCTACAGAGACTAAACTGGCTTTTTGAAACAGTTACTCAATTAAGATGTAGTGCTTATAATGTATTTTTGAGCAATTTAGGATTTCCAAAATAAATATCTCATAATAAACTCTAGGAAATACTGGCCTCTCTGAGATGGTCACACATAAAACTGTACAAATAATAGTCTCATTCTGAGGTCACTAAGAACATGTCTACAAAGTCTTATTCAGCACTACATTGATGTTAACCTTCTGCTTTACCAATTTATCTCAAAGAAAGTTTTACTGCCACCGCTATCAAAACTGTGTCCTACAAAATAAACTCATAAACTATGTGCTCCCTTTCTTTGTGGTGCCTAAGCCATTACCAATAAATTCTACAGTGGTCCTCTCCAACGAAGAGGACCATTTTAATGTTAACGTTCTAAATCTTGGGTGTTTTTTAAGCATGATCTTCAGTTATTTTCACTAATTTTAAATTAAACTTTTATTTTTCAAAGAATATGTTTCAAATTTATTTTTTTTAAAGGAATAAACTGAAATGGAAGTCCTCATGAAGAATGAAGGCTTCAGTGATGTCTCTATCAAAGGCTATGTTAATTCTTCTTCCTGATCCTTCCTTTCTACCAGAGAAACATCAGCGTGTATGAAAGGCAGCTGTGGAGGGGTCAGCAGGTGGCATGGTGACTAAGGCCCTGGACTCCCACATGGTCAACACAGTTCAAGCCCTGGACCCAAAAGACTGAAAATCAGGCTGAGAGGTAATTTTGGGTGCATCCCCAAAAATCCCAAAAGGGGAATGATGAAGACAGGACTACAGCATGGCCATCTCCTGGGGAGTGATTTCTCACTTTCAACCTCTCCCTATCTCCGTCTGTCTCTCTGTGGTGAGTGCACAAACATACAACAAATTAAAAAAACAGCTGTGGAGAGAACAAGAGAACCTCCTCTGTCTGTCTTCCTAACTAAGCTATGATCAGCTCAAAGATGTGTTTTTCAGTACTGCTGGAAAACAAAAACAAAAACTCTTCTGTGCTTGTGACTATTAATAATATTAACTTTTGACTAACACTGGGATGTGAAAGTAAATGATGGCACTCAGGAAATAAACTGAGAGTGACTTTTATTTTTCTTAATTTGCCAGAGGGTGCATGTGCTCCTGGAAGACAAAAGAGAAACAGCAAGAAACACCCCCGCATGGGGTGTAATTACTTCCCTTCCATTTCTCCCTGCCTCCAAGATGTTTTTCACGAATGTACACATGTCAGTCATTTTTAAAAGAATTATGTATTTATTTAATTCCATTTGTTATTATTATTTTTTTAATTTGATCAGATGGAGGCAGAGAGAGAGAGAGAGAGGGAAAGTGAAAAAGCAAGCCGCCAGGCCCAGGATTCACACTATGGTCAGTCGTGTGGGAATCCAGGGCCTTTAACCACCATGCCACTTGTCAGCCCTTCCAGCATGTTTTTCAAGCCACCAGATCAGAACTCAAACTGCATAGTTGGCTGTGTGGATCAGAACTCAAACTGCATAGTTGGCTGTACGGATCAGAACTCAAACTGCATGGTTGGCTGTGTGATGTCCAGCCACCAATGAGGCCACAGATGAACTCTACATTTTTCTGTCTTGTTATTCTGAAAAAATAAGCTGCGTGCTCATAATTCCATTGATGCTGGCTAATACCCTACCTTCATTCCTTCATTTAATCAACTGGGATGTATTAACTGATAATTTATAAACTTACATATAGCCAACACACACACACACACACACACACACACACACACACACATATATATACACACATACATAGTCTATGTAGTATATGGAATATAAGTTGGTTATTGATCATTTGGTTACATAAATTATAAAATTTTTTGCAAGTTTTTGTTATAGAAGATTATTATACAATTATAGTATCACACAAGAGAAATCATATCCTTTAAAGCCAGCTTTTAATTTTTTTTTGAGAGTTTTTTTTCTTGCTATAGGGCATGTGTGCTCACCAGAAAGACAGAGACAGAGACAGAAAATACGAAATCTCCCCCTAGAGGGATGGTCACACTGCAATCCCTTCTCTTCCATTTTCCTCTTGAAACTTGGGCATGCGTGCACACTTGCCTGGCAGGCGGTTAAACAGAAAATATGAAATCTCCCCCTAGAGGGGATGGTCACACTGCAATCCCTTCTCTTCCATTTTCCTCTTGAAACTTGGGCATGCGTGCACACATGCCTGGCAGGAGTTTAAGCCACTGAGTCTGGGACTTGAACTGTGGTCGACTACATGGGAGTTCAGCAACATAGTCATTACGCCAACTGCTGGCCCCAAGCCACCTTTTGAATTAAATTAATTGTAACATATGAACACAAATACATGAGATTATTACCCATGTTAGTTTATATCCCCAAAGTTCTTTGTTGGGTTGCTTGATCTTGTGCTTTAAATTTTATCAAATTGCAACTTCAGTTATTCATTTTCTACAGATCATTATACAGCCTGTTTCAAAAATATTTTCATAAAATGAAAAAATGCTAATTATTTAATAACAAAATTTCAGAATAGCATAATCTTATACATGTTAAATATGTCTATAAAAACTCTATGTGTGTGTGTGTGTATATATATCAAAATATTAAAAATAGTTATTCTGGGCTCAGAGGAATTAGTTAATTTTGTATTCTATTTTGAAAATTTTTATATTCCTTCAATTTTTACAATGAGCAATTTACTAATGTAAGAAAAATAATATCTAAGTTTTAAATGAAGACATAAAGGTGACATTTATAGCACACAACCTTATAACTAATAGTTATTTATTACTCACCAAATCCCTTCCCCCATTCAAACTGGATTAACAGAAATGAGTAGAGATTCATTTTGTTAGCAATAAAATCTTACTCCAATTGTCTAGAAAGCAACTGTACTCAAATATCTTATAGCCTCGGCTATGAAGAACAGCATAAAACTTAGAGACAGGGGTTAGTCCTCGACATGAAGAGCCTTCGCAGAAGAAAGTTAAAATGACTCATTGATGCACTGGGGTCTAATTAAGCAAGTGAAGCATGAGGGTGATATCATCAAAAATTGTTCTAACGGTAGGGAAGCGATTATGGAAACTATTGCAATGGTCAAGTTCACTCATAATGAACACATGAATAAAAAACTGTGCATTAGCCACTGAAAGCAAAGTTTTATCTGGAACATATTTTTTTCAATGATAACAAGCAAAGTCAATGCTTACTTCAATATTCTTTCTGGAGGGAAAGTAAAAGGTCAAGGTCTTCAATGACCATAAAACTTCAAGTAAAATTTTCTGTCAAGCAAAACCATGGTCAAGGCCATATAGATAATGTAAAAGTTAAGAAAAAAAAAAAAACACTGAAATAATTACTTTAGCTTTACCTGGACCATGTATTTAAACATAATATAATTCAAGGGAAAGAATAATTGCATGTTTGGCTTTCACTCTCACACGCCTCTCTTTCCACCTCTCTGCCCTTTTTGTACATTTCTCATGGACCATCTCACTAATAAAATAATGACATGCAATAATCAGAGATTATACCTTGAGCAGAAAGTCACTTCATTTATTCATGCATTTGCTATGCATTTAGTTATTAAACATACACCTTTGAGTTTCCTTTCAAAAATACTTTTGGAGTGTATAATGCATGCTAGGTAATTCTAATTGCTGGAGATAGAATGAGGCAAGTAAGCTAGAAAAAAAAAATCCTACCCTCTTAGAGCTGATGTTTTAGAAGTTGTGTTGTAGACAATAAATGGACAACACAGTTTGGCTGGCAGTTGTTCCTGTACCTTTTACTACACTGTGAGAAGGATGTGTAAGAAAAATTTGGTGCTGCCTCTGCAAGACCACATGACTGCAGCTGGCCTCCATGCTGCTGTTGGGCAACTAGATTGGTTGTGTTTCCTTTGGCTTTAGAGAGAGCATCTGGCAATGAATCATTTGCTGTCAGTTGCCTTAGTCTCAATCCTCATTAGCTGTGTACCACAAGTTTATCTTCCCTTTTTTTACAGAGAGCTGGGGAGGAGGGGGTCTATCCCAGCTTCTGCTCTGGGATGCTCTCATTCTTTCAGGTTGAGATTCTAACAAACTGTTAATCTCAATGAGGTAACATTTTTTATGCAGTTGCTGAGAATTATACTGAAATTCACTGAGAATTTACAGGCTAAATCTCAGAAACTTCCAGATCAGCCTAGATGGTCAGAAGTATTTTGCAATGTCTTGGATATGGACATTAAAGGAGAAGAATGTCAGAAAACATTATACTATTTGCATTTTTGCATTTTTTGCAATTTGTGTATTTTATATACTATTACAAAAGTAGAAAGCTCAACATAAAAGTTAAATTTTTTCCCAAAATAATTAATAAATTTAAGGAAATCCCAAATAAAAACAAGTAGTTTTCCACTGCAAAATCTGAATGTAAAATTCATTCCATGAAATAAGTAAGAGTAACTATAAAATTTCTGAGGGTGAAAATAATGATGAAAAACTAGCTCAACTAATAAACATATTATATTATAATGCTTTGTGTGTATGTGTGTGTGTGGGGGGCATTGCTATAGGGCTCGTGTGCTCGCCAGACAGACGGAGAGAGAGACAGAAAGCAAGAAATCACCCTCTAGGAGAGATGGCCATGCCGCAATCCCTTCTCCTCCATTCTCCTCTCGGGATCTTGGGCTCGCATGCACACGCGCCCGGTGTGAGTGTTTTAAGCCACTGTGTCTGGCACTCGAACTGCAGTTGACTACATGGGAGTCCAGCAACATAACCATTACGCTAACTGCTGGTCCCAATATTATAAAGCTTTTTAAAACAATGCTATTCATGTATAAATTAGCAGATCATTGCAGAAGAAAAAAAAATCTATAAATAAACTCAAGTATATATAAAAATTTAGTAAAAATATATTTTTCTTTTTTATTTTTCATTTTCTTTTTTTTGTTTTCTAAATGCTCTTTCAACAGTGGTATAACCCCCTGGAAAATAATTTGAATCTTCTTTCACACTTTTCTTCCAGGATGACTTCCATTTGGATTACATATTTAAATGTAAAAATAAGGCCAGCCATGGTGGTGCAGCAGCAGCTCAGTGCTTTGTAATGCTGGAATTCATACTGAAGATTGCTGTTCTGTTCCTGGGTTGACCTGTACATGCCAGGCATGTGCACTTGTCTATCATCCTGGCTGGGTGGGAAAGGCTGGGGTGTGGAGGGGAATCATAGTGTAAGACCCTACAGATGGTTCTTGTCCCTCTTTCTGACTGACTCTCTTTCATTAAATTAATGATTTAACTTTAAAAGAAATAAATAGAAAACTAGAGGTCCAGTCATTGTGGCAAACATAGTAGGGTTCTTCTATGTGAGGCTAAGGCCACATTAGAGGCCTGGGTTCAGGTCCAGACCAATCCAAACAGATCAGGTGTTGTAGCACACACCTGTAATCCTACCTAGCTGAGAGGCTGATGGAGAAAGAATCATAAATGGCAAAACCGCCACAAATACCCTTCTCCCTTCCCCCCACCCCTGTGCTTTCTCATTATAAAACAAATAAACAAAATCACACAAAATCCCAGAAAAAAAGAAGCAATAATTTTTAAAAATATGTCTCAGGAAAGAGAGGAAGTTTTTTCTCTCACATAGCACAAAACTCTGAATCACTAAAAGAATAAAGGAAACACTATGTTTTTATATTCCACAGCAAAATTAACACAACCATAGTCAAAAGGCAAATATTAATTAGAAACAGTTTTGCAACTTACATCACAAAGGACTAATATTCTAACACATGAAAAGTTTCTCCAGCTAATGAGGAAGTAATACTTGATAAACCAATAGAAAACAAGCAAACAATATAGACGGATATTTTCACAAAAAAATGATCAAGTAATTCTCGATAAACCAATAGAAAACAAGAAGCAAACAATATAGATGAATATTTTCACAAAATCCTATAAAATATGTACAAAATCAGTTTAAAATGTCTTCCACATAAAACTACAGTAAGATATTCTTATCTATTACTTTTTACCTCTTGTATTGATAAAAGCTAAAACATATTTGTCAGACTATGGGAAATTGAAAACTGTCATATATTATACATAGCCAATTCATTAGAAACTGTCATATATTACACTTAATCAATTGAGTTATATAAATTCTCCTTAATATTTTGACTTAGCCCTAGTACACTTTTCTAAAGTTCCACATATTAGAGTTTTTTTTAACCTGCTATTTGAGCCTTCTCTTCCTTCCTGACCACCATTATTCATATCAAATCCTTCCTTCCTGATAACTCTTTGTGAAGGTTTCATATCATCGTCTATTTTTAATTATCTATGAAATTATCAAACTAAACCGTAAGTATCATGACATCTGAATCTTACTTACTTTCTTAAATAAACTCAGTGCCATGACTTACTCATAGTATAGGATTTTAATATTTTTACAGATTTCTTACATTTCCCTACTTGGGATCACAATAACCCCAGGGGAGGGTATCACTAGTCCATTGATGAAAAGATTGAGCCAGGTTTTAACTACATATTATCCAAGTAGCATAGCCTAGAGCATAGATGTTTTCTGTTCAGAGAGTCTATATATAATAGATAATGACTCTTCTACTGCTTATGTGAGGTTTAGTAAGTTAATTATTTCTTCCTCTTTTCTTCTTCTTCTTCCTTTCTCCTCCTCCTCCTCTTCCTCCTCCCCCATTTGCTATCAGGTACAGTAACTAACCAGAGATAGAGATGGGAGGGAGGGAGGAAGTGAGAATGCACACCCCGGGGGGTGGGAGGATTTGACCACACCAAAATCTCTTCCTCTGAGGAATTTGGGTATGTGCATGTGTACCCACACACATATCTGACCTGTCTCTGAAGAGGCTGGGTCTGGGACTCAGTGGTGCACTTGGCCATGAGGGATCCAGGCTTTTCTACCACCACGCCACCAACAGGTCTGTTAGTTAACATTTTTAAGCTGGATGCCTTATATATAAAATGGAAATAGAAAATAATACTTACATCAGGGTTTCTGGAAAGAGTAAAGAAGAAAATGAAAATAAAATTTTAGGCATATAACCAGTCACAATGGAAGTACTCAGCCTTTATGATGAGAATGATTATTTCTCAATAGTATAGCTTTGGTTACGTATAGATCTATTTCTTTTTACACTGTGCTTTTCTGATTCAGGCTCCTTATGCATGACTTGAAATGTTGGCAGTCAGTCATTTTTGATCATGGATTGATGGTGAATGCCATAATTGAAATGTATTTAGTTCTTTACCAATGGACTTTTCTCATATATAATTCAATCAAAGAACCAGTAATAATCAGGTAAAATGGTAGTTGGCATTGAATGGCTTTATTATTCATTATTACTCTAACATGAACCCTTCACATCTGTTCTTGGTTGCTTTGTATATAGCGCATGAATGATACTTAGTTTGATTAGTGTCTATTCTCTTTTTTTCTAAGGCTTCATCAAAACATTTGTCTAATATCAGTATGAGTTTCTCTCTAGCTCTTCTTTTTTTGTACAGAATTTACTCTTGTCCATCCATACAATTTAATTCTCTGATTACCAGATCACTTTTTACTTTTCTTATCAAAAGCCTCAAACCAAATGAAATAATAGATCATCAATTCCTATTGTGAAAATACTGGCCATGAAGTAGCTTCAATTTAGAAGTCAGTTTCTGTTGGTGTGAAAGAAAAATTCCTTTGTCTTTTTTTGTTTCTGAGTTATGGTCAACATGTACATAAATGCTGACAAGAACTATATTAAATGTGGAAATTTATAGGCAAGAAATAATTTTATCTCCCTAATATTTCCCTTTTTATTATGAATAATGAAAAAACATAATTATGCTATTTAAAAACAATGGTATTAGCAATGATTTAATTATAATCAGTGAGTGCTTTGCTTTCTCTTTCCAGAATAATTTTCTTCTTGATGTAGAATGAAACTTTATAATTTCTAGGCCACCATAGCTCTTCAACAAGTTATAATTCCTATAAAGGAAGAAAATGAAAAATATAAAATATGTATATGTTTTACTTAATATATTGACATTTAGCTACTATATCAGTTTTGCATTCTCTATCATAGATTAAACAACTGAAGCTCAATCAGACAAGTGGATAGCTCTAAAGAAAGTATACAAAGTAAAATATATCTTCATATGCACAACTCTCCAAGGCCCAAAGGCAGAGTTTTGAAAATCTGAAACAAGATCAAAGAACCTGATTCTAAATTGTTTCTACAGACAATAAATAGAATGCTTTAATTGACTTATCTGAATATATTTATTCCTTTACATAGTATTTTTTGAATATTATTATGCCCTAAGTTTCTGCCCTAAGAATAAAGGATATTATCCTAAATAAAGGTGAAGTCGAGTTTAGCTGAAAATACCTATTTAGATAAAAGTTACTCGCCAACTTATTTCATTTATATTTTATAGCTAGATCTTCTTAGTAAAACTAAGCAAACTTACTGCATGGTCAATACAATTCAGGCACTAAACTAAGTATGTACTTATATTAAAAGCACTTATAGGGACCAGCAGTTAGTGTGATGGCTATGTCGCTGGCCTCCCATGTAGTCAACCGCGGTTCGAGTCCCGAACCCGGTGGCTTAGACTCACACCGGGTGTGTGTGCGTGCATGCCCAGGATCCCTAGAGAAGAAAGGAGGAGAAGAGATTGCTGTGTGGCCTCCACTCTGGAGGGTGATTTCTTGCTTTCCTTCTCTCTGTCTCTGTCTTTCTGGCCAGCGCACGCGCCTTATAGCAAAAACCTCTCAAAAAAAGAAAAAAAAAGCACTTACAGACCTGAGATGGGCAGTGTTGCTGCTTTATTGATTTAAGATGAGAAAAGTGAGGTTTGGCAAGATTAGGTAGCAGGCCATTATGTGGAAATACTTCCGGCTAATCCAAGGAAGTATTTCAAGACTTGCAATTTGAATCCAGTCTTGTTTGATTTACAGTCTATGTCATTTTCAATGTGAAATTATTTAAGTGACTCTATTTGTAGCAGTTAGTATATAGGTGAACAAAGGCAAATATTATTTGTTACTATTTTCTGATGAAATGTAGACTGCTAATGCAGAAGAGCCCAGGTCTAAGTGTTCTTCAAATTTCTATGAAAAATTTCTCCAGAAAGAAAATAGCTGACTTGGGGCCAGCAGTTGGCATAATGGCTATGTTGCTGGACTCCCATGTAATCCACTGTGGTTCAAGTCCTCAACCTGATGGCTTTAACTCACGCGGGGCAAATGTGCGTGCATGCCCAAGATCCCAAGAAGAGAAGGGAGGAGAAGGGACTGCAGCGTTGCCATCTCTCCTGGAGAGCGACTTCTCGCTTTCTGTCTCTCTCTGTCTTTCTGTCTTTCTGGCGAGCACATGTGCCCTATAGCAAAAAA
>NW_006160175.1:1715516-1733594 GCF_000334495.1 Tupaia belangeri chinensis
AAAAAAAAAAAAAAAAAAAAAAGAAGAAGAAAATAGCTGACTCTACCTCCTACAGTGCTCTTATTAACCTTACAGTACCTTTTGGTTTTATTGGCTTTAACTTTAATTTTACCTTTTCCTACTATTTATTTAAAGTATATGTCTAGAAGAATGACATTTTCATTCTTAGAAGATTGGTAAGCTAGTAATGGGTTCTATATTCATCTACTTCCTCCTAAGTCCTGTAGAACAAGTGTTACCATAGAGTATGAAATTGAATTTAGGATAAACAACACACACTTTTTTTTTTTATTGCTAAAAGACACATACTTTCACTAGAAAAAGAGAGAGAAAGCACCCCTTTAATGGGGAATGGTCATATGGCAATACTTTTTCCTCCGTTTCTCCATCCTGAAAAAATATTAGGCACACATGCTCATATGCCTTGCAAAGTTTTCAAGCCACCAGGGCTGGATTCAAACTGCAGTTGGACATGTGGCATCTGACTCCCAATGTATAGCACTCAACCACTGTGCTATTTGTTGCACCATTGCAACAACTATAAGAATCTCCCATGCATTGTACAAAAAAGGAGAACCTAACATTCAAAATTTTAAAAAAATAGATTTATTCACTTATTTTTATTTGACTAGGAAGAGACACACAAACAGAAAGAGAGAGACAAAGGAGGAAAAGTGAGAACACAAGCCACCAGGTCTGGGACTCAAACTATGGTCAGCCATATGAGAGTGTCCAGCACCTTAACCATGACCTAACATTCAAAGTTAAGCATTCTATGTATTTTACCTCTGAACTGTAGTCTTTCTGACTTTTTATACAGACATGGACAAGCCTGTGACTTAGGTTGTCAGATGGGAGTAGTTACTATGTAACATGTAGGAGGTCATTTTTTGCCACCAAAAAATATTCACTGATATCAAAGACAATGCCTTTTTCTACATACTCCCATGCAGGCTATCCCTTCTGGAACTAAATGTCTTAGATTACTCTTAAACATGTGTGAAAGATTTTACTAACAAGAAAACCAGCAAGAAGACAAAGGGTGAGAAGATTCAACACTGGTTTATATGGATATAATTTAAATACCCATGAAGTAAATTGTTCACTTCACGAGGACAGGACCAGATTTCTGGTTTATGTTGCAGAATGTATAGCACTCAACCACTGTGCTATTTGTTGCACCATTGCAACAACTATAAGAATCTCCCATGCATTGTACAAAAAAGGAGAACCTAACATTCAAAATTTTAAAAAAATAGATTTATTCACTTATTTTTATTTGACTAGGAAGAGACACACAAACAGAAAGAGAGAGACAAAGGAGGAAAAGTGAGAACACAAGCCACCAGGTCTGGGACTCAAACTATGGTCAGCCATATGAGAGTGTCCAGCACCTTAACCATGACCTAACATTCAAAGTTAAGCATTCTATGTATTTTACCTCTGAACTGTAGTCTTTCTGACTTTTTATACAGACATGGACAAGCCTGTGACTTAGGTTGTCAGATGGGAGTAGTTACTATGTAACATGTAGGAGGTCATTTTTTGCCACCAAAAAATATTCACTGATATCAAAGACAATGCCTTTTTCTACATACTCCCATGCAGGCTATCCCTTCTGGAACTAAATGTCTTAGATTAATCTTAAACATGTGTGAAAGATTTTACTAACAATAAAACCAGCAAGAAGACAAAGGGTGAGAAGATTCAACACTGGTTTATATGGATATAATTTAAATACCCATGAAGTAAATTGTTCACTTCACGAGGACAGGACCAGATTTCTGGTTTATGTTGCAGGGTAGAAAGCTATTCTGTCTCTATCATGATATGATTTTACCTAGATCATGGCAACAAGGAGTCATCGCCTACGGATGCCAGGTGCAGACCATTAATCAGAAATAATAAACGATGAACCCATGGCTGTTAATCAGATGTAGTGAGCAACAAATAAGAAGCAATACATCCGTGGCTGTTGATCACACATACTGAGTGAGAAAATCACATTCTCTAACAGTGTCAGATAGAGGCTAATTAGTAGAGATGCCAGCTACAAATTTCTTTTTTTCTCCTTCCCACCTACCAAGCAGCAATCAGAAAATTCCCAAACAACAGAAATCCAAGTCACATAATCTTGACTGTTTATGAAATTTAGAAAAGAGTTTTAATTTTCAATAGTGAACAGTAATAAAAATTTTAATTTCTTAAAAAGTTATTTCTCTAAGCATCCTGGAATTGTACCAAAGCTGCATGATGTTGGGAAGAGACAAGTAGATAAACTAGGTCTTGCTTTACCTTGCTCGTACTTATATGAGAAAGACTTCTGAGACACATAGAAGTCTTCTTCACTTAATTCTTTTTCTTTTCTTTTTTTTTTTTTGTCCAGAGGGCAGTGCGTTCACCAGAAAGAGGTATAGGGGAGAGAAGAGGAAGCAACTGCCATTGGGGGCATGGTTATGCCACAGTCTCTTCTCCTCAATCTTTCCCTCCTTTCAGGATTTTGGGTATACACACATGCAAGCCTGGTATGTTTCTGAGGCAGCCAGATCTAGAACATGGTCCATACTGTCAGTCATGTGGGATCTAGTTGTCTTAACCGCAAGGCCACAGAACTGGACCAGCTTCTTCTGTAGTTATTTTATATTGTCATAATTCATGGTAGAGCACATGAACACTCGAGAGGGAGGGAGGGAGGATACTTTCTATATCTACAGAGTCTAGTCTATTTACATCATTAGCCCTTCCTCAGTCCTCCAGCTCACCAGGATCCCAGACACATGAATATGTGCCTGGCACGTTTTTGGCTTGACAGGCTGGGGACTTGAACTGTCATCAGCATAGGGTTTTCAGCTCTGTCTGTAGTCCCATATGCTACCAACTATGCCATGGAGGCTGGGCCTCTCTACTTATAATGATGACTTACTTCCTCTTTTCTTTTTTTTTTTTTTTTTAAGGATTTCTCCATAGAGTGTGTGTAGTTGCCATAGAAGGACCGAAAAAGACGGAGGGAAAGTGAGAAATCACATTCCAAGTTGATTAGCCATGTTGTAATCCCTCTCTTCCATGCTCGTTCTGGGATTTTGGGCAGGCACGCACTCATCCAGTGTGATTTTCAAGCCACCAGGTCCAGAACTTGAACCTCAGTTGCCCAGTCGTTAACCCAGTGCCTTAACTACCCTGCTGATCCCAGCTTATTTCCTCTCTTAAAACAATTCTGTCCCTTTTAGTATTTGCCCACCTGCTGTTCTTGCTACCAATTCCAGGCATCATTTCTAAAGAGTTTCAAACATCTTATCCTTGTTCACTTTTTTCTAGCTAATTGTACGGTATTTATAATGCTTTCTCTTGTACATAGTTTTTGTAGTTCTATTTAGAGGGGGAAAAGTGAGTTCGATTTCTGATGATAGTATTAGAGAGAAAGGCTGCAAAGAAAAATAACATTAATATCTCTAATAACATCAACAAACAAACTCACCGTTTTTACAACATGAATTTTTCTTTATGCTCTATGTTTTATCTCTAAAAAATAGAAGTTTCTGGCAACCCAACATTTCATGAAACAATAAGATTCATGTGAATAGACTTTCTGAGAGATACAAATTCTGTATGCATTCTCGCCTAGTTACTAGCAGACAGGGAGATAAGTTTTTTGTTTCACTTTTTCCTTAGGTTTTTGCCATAGACCTCTAGTGTTTACTGGAGAGAGAGACAGAGATAGTGAGAAAGAAAGTGAGAAATTACCCCACCCCAGTGGGCATGGGCATGCCCAACCCTTTCTACTCCATTCTCTTCCTGGGATTTTGGGTATGCACACGTAAGTGCCTGGTGTGAGTTCAAGCCACCAGGTTCAGGACTCCAGCTGTGATCAGCTATGTGGGAATCTAGTGCCTTAACCACTAGGCCAGCTGCTGACCCTGAGGAGACAAGATGTTAATTGATTTCCTTTAAGGTGTCACCTCTTCCTATATTTTAACCTCAATTTTTTCTTTTTTCATAATTGAAAATTGTTTTCTTTTTTTCACACAAAGCAAGTGTGTAATAAATTATTCAAATTATGTAACAACATGTGTTGGATGCTCTGGAGGTGGAATACAGACAGTGTAAGTTTAATTATCTGTGACAAAACCATGTATGAGGATACTGAAATTTTTAAAAATCCTGAAATCCAAACTGTATCATCACAATGATACCTTATAACTTTAGTCATGCACAAGATTTATGGATCTTGTTCTGTTAAGTTCTTGGTTAAAAGCGTACTGTGCATTGAAGGCTGCCAGAAGCATTTCTTCTCTGAAGCACTGCCCTTTAGGAAGCGCTCCCCTCTAGAAGCATTTGCCTCTCTGGAAGCACTCCGGAAGCACTACCCTTTTTGGAAGCACACCTTCATCAGAAGCACTTTCCTCTCCGGAAGCACTACCTTTTTTGAAAGCACTCTCTCATCAGAAGCACTGCCCTCCTCAGAGGTATGTCTGTGTGGGTTACTGATTGTCCTGTACAGCCCACCAAAGGGAGTAGGTGCCATGCAGTTGGAGGGTGCTACGTGCGACACGCTAGAAAATAAGCAAATTTGTTCCTTCAAAAAAAGAACCAAGACTGAGCTTTTGCAGAAATGAATATAGCCCAACTGAACTGTGTAATCGGTAGTCTTATACCCTGTATGCTAATGTCAAAGAGGAAAAAGGACAGTGTTACCTGTCTATAAAGCTTACAGGACTTGCAGTTTTTCCTGGGCCTCTCTGGGACTGGAATTAGCTTAGTAAGAGCCGTGAGAAATCATTGGAAAATATAGATGACAATTTAATTTACTGGCCCTGTTTCACTGAGTGCAAATGTAACCAGAGATTCACCAAGATAACCCAGTACCTAATTCGAATTAGAAGAAATTACTAGAGAGACTGAAACAAGATTTGGATGGCGACATCTACAACTTCCCCATCTCCGTCTTCAATAAGGCAGAGACCAACTCTTCAGATGCTGAGGGAAACAGTGAAGAAGCTGATGAGGATGCAGGGGGAAGAGAATTTATGGTAGAGGATGAGGTTGAGGAGAGTGACTGAAATGATTTTGAGGCTATGATAAGCTGAAGGCCAGCATCGTGAAGATCGGGATGACAAATTGTGCAGTGAGGAGGAAGGAAAAAAGGTCCTTAATGACAAACACACATGCAAAGCACCCGTGAAAGGACCTTTGCAGAGAAAATTAGCCTCTGGTGCACATTGAGTACCAGCAAGGACAGAGCCCTTGGCAAGGCCAAAGCCATGTGATTTGCAGATTTGCACTCAGACATTTATAAACAGGACTGAACAGTCTGAACTTCTTTTCCTTTATCTTAGACATACACAACACTCCAGTTTTTGCTGTTCTGTATTGTATTTGCAGAGTATTAGTGTTTTTCATGTTCATGCTTCTTGATTGAGGTAAAAAATCTGGAGTGGAGGAAAGCCTTAAATTTTGACCAGAATATTTTTGTAATATATATATTGAAGTGACAGCCTGAACCAGCAACACTTCACAGAGGAAATCTTGAAGCTAGGATGAGATTAGAAATATTTAAAATATTTCCCTATTTAAAAAAAAAAAAAAAACTTCTCTAAATATATAATTATATGAAAAAAACTAATAATTTATAAAATTATAATTAAGTTTAAAAGTTGTAGCCTATTTTTGTTTCTATGTTGGCTAGTGTATAAAAAGTGATTATAATATAAAGAATACTTACTGGTATTTATTTAAAACAATTCACATTTTATCCTTAACGTTTTCTGCCTTTCCAAGGTTCCTCAATTACTTGAAAATAATTTTTAGTTTATTCTTTTCTTTATGTTATTTTCAGATTATTTGTTTCTCATTTTTGTTAAAAGTTGATGTAACCTCCACAAGTCTCACAGAGATAAACTTCTTTTTATTTTTCTATTTTTTTTTTTACATTTTTTTGAAAGGTTTTTGCTATAGGACACATGTGCTCACCAGAAAGAGAGAGACAGAGAGAAAGAAAGTAAGAAATCACTCCCTAGAGGAATGGCCAGCTGCAATCCCTTTTCCTCCATTCTCCTCTTGGGATCTTGGGCACGCACACACACGCGCCTGGCATGAGTTTAAGCCACCGGGTCCAGGACTTGAACTGTGGTAGACTACATGAGAGTCCAGCGACATAGCCATTAGGCCAACTGCTGGTCCCAAGATAAACTTCTTTTTAAATGATAGTGTTTACCAGATCATAGTACCACTGCTATAAACCAGAAGATACAAAATGAAATAATTGATAACTTGCACTAACTTGACTTTCATGATTTCGAACACTGATAAAATTTGTAATAGTATTAGGTGGGAAGAATTTGATAACAAAGATGAAGATTATAAATATTAGGTATCATCAATTGACATTCTAATATTTTGTCTTTCAACTAATATGTTCCCAATTTCTTTCAAAGATATCAATGAAAGAACTTTACTAACAACAAACATCGCTTGCTGAAATCAACAAAGTTTGTCTATAAAATTCACCTAATTTGCCAGTCTAGCAACTCTATCAAAGAAGAAGTTACTCTTCATGAGCCCATGCTGACTCCTAATGATCATTGCTTTCTCTTCCAAATGCTTCCAAAACATCTGTTTAATAACTTCTAGAATGTTACTAAGTCCTTTTATGCCACACCTTTGGAATTTTCCCTGTGTGCAAAGGTAGAAGGATTTATGTTTTTCAGATTATTTTTATGTTTCTACTTCTCTCACTAAAATGTGAATTTCTTGAAAATAGGAATTATACATATTTTTACATCAATCTAAAATCCAGAAATCATAGTTGGCAAAATAGATAACTAAAAAATTGATACAACAATATTTTAAATGTTTCAAGTATGTAATCTAAGTAAGTAAACAGTTTAAGAAACATTTTGAATACAGAATTGAGGGGAGATGGGGGACAAGCACAGATAAGGCTATATTCTTGGAGACTGATTAAGAATCCATTGTGGGGGCCAGCAGGGATTGTGGTGGTTAGGGCACTGGAATATCACATGTCAAACTGCTGTTCATGTCCTGGACCCTGTGGTTTAAAATCCCAACAGGCATGTGTGTGTGTGTGTCCAAAATACCAAGAGAAGAATGGAGAAGAGATTGCTCATGGCTATCCTCTCTGGGGGTGTGATTTCTCACTTTCTCTCACTCTCTCTCTTTTGAGAGAGATAGAGAACATATATACCCTATTACAAAACCTTAAAAAAATTAGTTAGGGACTGGGTCCAGCAGGTGGCTTAGTGGTTAAGGCACTGGACTCCCACATGGCTGACCATGGTTCAGGTCCCAGACCTAGCAGCTTGAAAATCTCATTGGGCACGTAAATGCATGTACCCAAAAATCCTAAGAGAAAAATAGAAGAGAAGGAATTGTGACATGGCTACTGCCTCTGGGGATGGGGGAGGGGTGATATCTCACTCCTACTCTCTCTAGCTCTCTGTCTCTCTCTGACCAGCTCACATGCCCTATGGCAAAAACCTAAAAAACAAAAACAGAAAAAGAGATAGGACTTGAATTAAATAATGATGGGAATTGATAGGGATAAAATGGGGTGAATAAATGATTAATAGAAAATTATGCATGTGTGTCTACATATGTACCTATATATACATGACTGATAAGACCAAATAAATTCAAAGATCTATTATGTATATAATTTTGGACTTGGGTATCTCTAGTTTATAAGTATTCAAACGAATAAAGTCTCCATTACTATGGCTTTAAGTACAAAAAAAGGTTATTCCTTAAAATGGAATTATGTGTGGCAGTTCTGTTCAATATAGTCACTTTGGTGACTATGCTAACAGAGATTTTCAAACTTTTAATTTATAGCAATCAGGTTTATCACAAGGTCCCTATAAGCTGAAAGAAAATTTAGAATGAAGTAGTGTATTGGGGGGATGCTTGGAATAATGTGTGGAAATAGAATATATCTTTTCCTCTCCCAATACCTCATTTGAAATATTCCTTGGCTACACTTAAGAGCTTGGGAGTATGAAACATTTAACTGTTTAAGGCTGAGGAAAGAAATATAAATCTAGTTGACACCTGTCATTAACATGACCATATGAATGAAAGGAAGATCACCAAAGAAAGTAGAAGAATGGAGCAACGAGTTTTTTTGTAGAAAATGAAATTGAGATGCTATTTAAACATCCATGTACGGAGAAAACACCAGAAAAACAGATAGGAAATGTGAGAGTTCAAGAGGGAGGTTTGTTTGGAACTGCAGATTTTAAAAAAATCTTTGCTTTATGATGAAATGAAAAATACATTGTAGTAAGAAATGTAAAGAAAGGGGAAACTGTTTTGTTTTTTTCCATTAGAAATATTAAAAAGATTCCATTAAAACATTTTTTATTGATTAAAATGAAAGATTTTGAGCAATTTTACATATTATAAAATGTTATTAGGGGCAGACATCATTTATACGTAGATCCAAGAGTATGTAATCTCAAATGTAAGTAGAGGGATTATCTTATTATAAATAGAGGAATTATTCCTTCTATAGGAAAAGGGTCCTCTTTTGCTCTAAATGGTAAGAAAGGGATGATAGCCATGATCTCTTAATACCTGGAGATGTCATTTAATAAAGTTTAAAATTTGAACTGACTTAAAATAGCTTAAATTATATTTTTAGATAAGATTTAATGTTATAGTTTTACCAACTATCTACTGACTAATTATTTTGGTCAATATCCTCAACCAATAGTCATGTATTTAATGCTTATATGTTAATAATAAACTGAGTGGTTCTTTTTTTTTTCTTTTTTTGAGTGCCAAAAGAAATAAAACGCACAGAAAAATGCTTTCCTGAGCATTACATATAGTTGCAGTTATTTAAAAAATACACATTAAACAATGATGTAGAGATTAAATTGCAGAAGTGGTGATATTAATATGAATTCAATAATTATGTTTTCCTTGATATTTTTACAACTTTTAACAAAGTGCATACTCATGATGCTTACTTTGGATTCGGGTTATTGAATTTTTCAACCAACACATTGAGATTGTCTTATATTTATCCTGTTCATTCAAATCCAATTATAGTCACAGTAGTAAAGAATAGAAAAGTAGCTAATTGTTGGGTGTGAAACTTTGAAGTTTTCACTTTTTAGAGTTACCTGGGATAAACAACATAATGAACTTGATTCTCCCCACCACAGGGTGCATGGACTTAAACTTGGATAGAAGGAAGAATTTTTGGAATCATAATAGGGTAGATATCTGCATAGTCATCTTACGTAAGCCATCATTTCCCAAAGTTTGGGGTTTAGGGAATGTGTTGGAGGGGGTAGTTGTAGTCTGATTACTGACTTCACTTCAAGCAAGCAAAGGCAGCATGGCTCCCTGGGCACAGAGAGACTCTGGAAATTGTACTTTCTTTGGCCCCCTGCTAGAATCTGATTGAGAAGAAAATTGGGCTCCTGATGAAACCAGTCTCAACAACTGCTTTTTAAAACTAAAACAATGATGAACTGGCATGGAGTGCATAATGTGACAAATTGTATCATTTCAACCCTGAGCTTCTCAATATTCCTCCTATTTCCCACACAGCACTGACCTCCACTTATTATTTTCATGTATTAGAGAACATCCTAGTAATACAGACTCTTAGATATTGGAGCGCCTGTAATCCAACCTCTCACCTAAATAGTAATCATATCTACAAATTCACACAGTAGGTGGCCATGCAGACAGAACCATTTTTCATTATGATCCCACATTTTCCTGCTTGCCCTTAGATATACCATGGCAAAGGATAACTTGTAGCCAGGAAATACCTCCGATGCAAAAACAAGGATCTTACTTCCCAATATTTGTTTTCTGGTTTTCTTTTTGTTTGTTTTAATGTTGTTTTCACTGTTTGCCATAAGGTGTGCGTGTTCACCAGAGAGAGATGAAGGGAGGGAAAGTAAGAAATCACACCCACGCAGGGAGAACAGCCGTGCCACAATCCCTTCTTCTCCATTCTCCTCTTGGGATTTTGGACATGCATGCACTTGCGCCTGTTGTGTTTCAAGTTCACCATGTGGGTGTCCAGCACCTTGAGCATCCCACCATCTCCTGTCCACCACCCCCCAAACTTGTTTTAAAATCAAGCAAAGCCAGAACAAAATTGTTCTAGAGATTAACTTTCTTCCTGAGAGAACCAGCAGCTAGTGTAATGGCTATGTCGCTGGACTCCCACGTAGTCGATGGCGGTTCGTGTCCCGGACCCGGTGGCTTAAAACTCATGCCGGGCGCGTGTGCGTGCATGCCCAAGATCCTGAGAGGAGAATGGAGGAGAAGGGATTGTGGCGTGACCGACCCCCGGGGGGTGATTTCTCGCTTTCTGTCTCTATGTCTCTCTGTCTGGCGAGTGCACACGCCCTATAGCGAAAAAAACTCTCCAACAACAACAACAACAAAAAACCTTTCTGCCTGAGAGTTGTGACTACGAAATGAACCTGGAGTTCTAGTCTCCCGGTAAGTCTACTGTCCAAATAAAGATGGATTTCTAATGTGATAATAATCAAAATGACCCAATCTGCAGTTTCATTTTTTTTTCTTTTTTTTTAATTATCATCATATTCTTCTTTATATTACACTGGATTACATATAACTTTACAGTGTATTACATTGTTTTTTCAAAAGGGAATGCCATGCATGTCAGTCAGTACAGAGACATTAATCTCCCCACTTCAACATTCAATATCTTTTCGGTTTTGCAAATCAGGTAACACTTTAGTTTGTAGCACTGAACTTAAACTTAATGACAGGTAAACCAATGCAAATATGCACCCTAAGCAATCCATCAGAGTGCTTCCCTGTGGCAGAAACCGATAGCCAGTACAATACAATGAGTGTTTTAATTATGTTTAAGTGCCTCTCAACCTCTCCTGAACTTTTAGCTTATACAGCTTTCAGAATTTACAAAAATATTAATTTATGATTTTACTGAGAAATAATTTTGATTACTAAAATCTGGTTCAATTTTAGACAATATCAATATTTCATCTCACTGCTAAATATTAAATTTTCTCTTTAAAAATAACATAAACAACCTCTGAGCAAACTGAGAACTCTTTAGCTTAATATGTATTCGGCAGTCATGACTGATAGTAAACTAAGAAGAAACATAAAATATACAAGCAAATCTATGCATATGGTCTCATCATATGCTTAGATATTTTATTTATAATTCATTGATTTATATTCATAGTTAAAGTATAACATGCATAAAATATTTACTTATAGATATAGTTATACATTTATAGGATGAAATGAAAGTAAGTTTCCAGTGTCTACCAAAATATCTTCTCTAATGATTTTAGAGTGAAGTGCAATGGAAGATCTCAGGCAAAACTTACAACATGAAAAATAAAACTTTTTATCCCCATTATTATTTTGCATAAAAAGGAGCAATTTACTAGTAATAGGAAAGTGATAGAAACATATTTTTCTTACTAGCAGTTAATATTGCAAGGAAATGAACCCGTCTTTGTTTAAAAATGACTGTGGAAACTGGGACAATTTGAAAGGGAAGATAATTTTTCTTCTTGGTTAATAAAGATCAATGTGTCAAGATATTCCCTAGATAGATATATAGAACTTATGTATAGACATACCTGTATCTCATAACTTTTAAAAATTTTACATATTTCTCTCATTTATCTAACTTTTATAAGATCCATATTCCTTAAAGCTTCTGTTCCTCTTGCCTGATCTCATCTCTCTTTTTTCCCCACACTTCCTGCTAAAAAACTAAGCCTTGTGAGGGTTCGATGCTACTCTGGCTATCTTACAAATTCAGACAATTGTGTGAAAATATTACTCTGCATTCATAACTTAGCTTTAAATTGTGACATTTTATGTCCCTGTGAAAATCGCATACCAGAATTCACAATGGCAAAATTAACGGATGATATAAAACCCTAGAGGGAGAAAGCAAAGCAAAGAGGGGTACAAGCCAACATGAAAATGAGATGGGACCACAGCAGAAAAAATGTTCTATGATGACAACAAATTCAAGGTAGAAAGTTTTGCATGACTGAGAAAAAAAAAAGAAAAGAAAAGAGGAAAAAAAAAAGCTTAAGGGACTTTTAATTTGTAACCAAGTGAAGAAGGGAGGGATAAACATGCTTTCTGAGCTAATGACTGCATTTTGCTAACGGACGAAGAGAAGCCCAAACCACCCAACTCGATTTTTCATGACTTTTCCGACACTATGAGTGATACATGAACTGAAAAGGATAGAATGGATGGAACTGAGAAGAATTTAAGTTTGAAATATGTAAAAAGATTATTATAGTTGCTCTGAATAAGTTCAGCAATTCTAGTTCAGTTGAAATATATCTCCAAAACAATGAAGAAGTTCACCCACGTACCCAAAAAGAGCTAAAATATTAGAGAATGTTTCTCAGACTAGCAGCAACAACAATAATTTACAAAATAAGAGGAGTTGGGAAAGAGAACAGACTTCCTTACATGTTGCTAAGTGAGCTTACTTTTGATCTCAGATCAGATCTAGGACTGGTTTTTAAAGAATAACTTACAGAAGGTAACAATTGCTCAGAACCAGTGTGGAGTCACTAAGAATGAAATATGGCATAATAAGTTTTATGATCTCTTTTCAGGGCAATGAATATGTCTTGATTAGGGATACTAGGGTAAAAATATTTACTTTTCCTGCTTTAATTTCTCCCTCTGTCAATCTTTCAGGGCCAAAAGATGTAGATAAATCTATGAAGATAGTGTACCTAAATTTCAGAAAGTATTTGTCAAGAATTTACATACTTTCTAGGAATAAATCAATTGTAGAATTATGTGAGTAGTGGGTTAGTCTAGTTAATGGAATAAAAAGATCAAATACGGCTGTGAGCACACAACTCAGGCTATGATTAGTATTATACGATTCTGAGTGGATAGGTCTTATCTGTTAGAAGAAAGAAGATAAGCCAAAACGACCAATGCAAAGCAGCTGGATAGATTTTATGGAAGCAGAGACACCGAGGAATCCACATTATAGCAGGGAGCTAGCCAGCATTGCCATCCTGTCAGACTGAGCACTCAGACAACAGAGCTAGTGGAGACCTGATAAACTCAGATCTCGAGTAAGGCTGGATGAAAGCTTATCTTGAAAATACCAGATCCCAATGTAGAAAAACATCTTAAAGGACTGGGTTCCTAAGGACACAAGCCTACAAAGAAAACCTAGGTAGTCAGGAAACAAGTCTTTGTGTCTGAAGACTATGGCAACCTATTAGAATACAAAACACTGTCAATGATCTCTCAGGCAGTGAGGCTTCCAAAATGAGTACTGGGAGTTACAAATGGTGGTAGACATTTATGATTCAGGAGATGGCAAAATATCACTTAATTTGCATAAGATGGTGGCCATTTGTTTGGAAACATGGATATCTCTTCTGGAAAGGGATACTGGCAAGAACTAAGAGGTCTTTATAATTAATATATAAATAGTAGTTGTAGAACGCATAGAACTAGAAGTATTAGGTCGTTGGGAGAGTCATGACTTGTTTTTCCTTGCAAAAATGTATCATGACTTTCCTGACAACTCAAAAGTAGCAGCAGCAGCTTAATAGTGTTACTCTTAACCGCAACCTCCATTTACAGTCAGGGCTTTGTTCTCACTAGAATTTTTGAAATACTAATCAAAGTAACTATTAAAGACACGATTCTGACCCAAAAGTTAGTCCTTATGACTGAACCAACATAAAAATGGAGTTCAATAGCATTTATTAATTGTTTAATTTGTGACCATCCAGAAATCAGTTTCTCATCTTTAGGTGCTAGCTCTGAAGTTAAAAAGTAGATATAAAGCAGTCATACGCACTGTCAAGTTATATGTGATTCAATGCACTATAAACAAGATTATGATCATACTACATAAAAAAAGAGGTCATATGAACCAAGTTACTGAGAATTGAATTCTCTTTCCTGGGCTTATAGGTTTGTTTGATCTTATATTCAATCAGATGAGAAGGAACAGGGAAGAGGACATGGCTTTACAGAATATTTCTGTAATTTTGTTTCAACTGATATGTGCCTGGAGCTACAGGTGATGTCGGTCGTTGTAATTGCAATGAAAGGAAGGCTCAGGCATGTATAGTAAGGATAGATTCCAGGTCTCCCCCTAACAGACTGTTTGACATTGGGTATGTTGAAACAATTTCAGTTATTCCTTCTCATATGTAAAAAGGAAATAACAGTGCTTATTTCACTATATAGATAAAGGAGGGTTATGTGTATTAAATTTAGCAAAGAGCTAAAATTCTTTCAGATAATAAACTACAAGACCACAATGAGTTTGTGCATTTTTTTTCATTGTTACACAGTGCACATTATGGATAGCTAATGAATTTTTGTTAAATTAAAATTATTTCGGTGACCACTCTTTTTTGATTTCTCTTTCTTCCTTTCCTTTTCTTTTCCTTTCTTTCATGAGAGAGAAAGATAGAGGAGAAGCAAATGCACCCTCAATAGGGTGTCAGACCACTGTCTTCCTCCTCTCCTTCCCAGCCAGCTAGGGTCTTAGGCACATGTGCATAAACCTAGTGTATAGAACAAGGAACCTAACTCTGAATTTCTATAAGGCTCCAGCATCACAGAGTGGGACACAAGCACTTCCACACCACATCCAGGACCCTTTGATTTTATTATAAACTAGTCCTCTTGCACATCTTATTAAAACATGGAGATCTCAAGCTTATAACTTTTTGGTGGTGATTTATGATTACATTATGTAATATTAAATGTAATTTTAAAATATAAATTTTATGCTTTTAATTTTGTATCTTTTCCTGTTCTTAAGAAAATAAAATGATTGGCCTTGATAAATTCTAGTAATTCTCTGAAGATGGTATCTTTTCAGTTGTTGGATATAGAATATCACTCATATTTGAAACCATATATATTAATAGCTATATTTATGTGTATACATACTTATCAGACAAATGTTAAAAAGTATACCAGGAAAATGTAAACTTACTACGTCCTTTTATATTATTGTCCCCTCTTTTTTTTTTTTTTTATTTCTTCCATAAGAGAAAGAGAGACCACCAAAGGGTCTTCACACCACGATTCACTTTGAGCTTCGGTCAGCCTGAATCATAGGCATGTGCACACCTGAGCATGTAGAGGGGAGCCTTAGGGCATTCACTGGGGACCTCCACATGCTGGCCCCGTGTGCCACTGTCTGGCATTTCCCTTTTGAGATATTTAAGAATTGTAGATGACTGACATTCTAATGTGACTCTCTTTGCATATGTTAATATAACTGCTAACTTTTCACAGTTAAAAAAAAAAAAGAAAGAAAGAAAAAGAAGAAACTAAAAATCTATGCTGGAGCAGAAAAGTCATAAATAAACAAAAAACCTTTGCACTCTATTTCCAATAATGTTAATTCATTGCTCTGAGGATTTTTATCTATGTTTCGTTAGCATAGAAAAACTTAAATCACTTCATCTGTTGAAAAACTGCCATTTATCTCTGACATCAGGAGAATCTTTATCTTTAATATATGATTACTTGTATTACAACAAAATCATCACGAGAAATCCTGAGGGTACCAGCAGATGGCATATTGGTTATGGCATTGTATTCCCACATAGTTGACTGCAATTTGAGTCCCAGACCTGGTGATTTAAACTATTTGTTGATGTTATTTGTTGATAATACATATGTTGATGTACTTGATTGAGCCAATACACAATGTATTTTGGATGGAAAATTCGTTTTGTATGCTGTAATGATGTATAGTGAATTAATGTAAAAAAATAAATTTAAAGAAAAGGAATAAAAAATAAACAAAACTCATGGTGGGCATGTGTGCATGTGTGCCCAAGATATTGAGAGAAGAATGGAGAAGGGATTGTGGCATGGCCATCACCCCCTGGGCTGATTTCTTGCTTTTTGTCTCTCTGTCTGTTAAGCAAACACATGCACCTTATAGCAAAAATCTCTCAAAAAAAAAAAGGGACCTGCATTTAGCATGGTGGCTATGTCGCTGGACTCTCATGTAGTCGACCACAGTTTGAGTCACAGACATGGTGGCTTAAACTCACGTGCCTGCCCAAGATCAGGAGAGGAGAAAGGAGGAGAAGGGATTGAGGCGTGACCACCCCCCTGGGGGATGATTTCTTGCTTTCTGTCTCTGTCTCTCTCTGTTTTTCTGGCGAGCGCATGTGCCCTATAGCAAAAACCTCTCAAAAAAACAAAAACAAAAACAAGCAAACAAAAAAAAAACATAGAACATTCTTATAGTTGAAGAGCACACTTATTTCTTAGTGAAACAAATACAAAAAAAATTGGGAAATGCATCCCATACAAGCAGGTTTCGTTAAGTCTTTATACTGGCTACATCAAATAATAATAAACCCCTGCAACATTAAAACTACATTAAGGACTTGGCTTAAACTGACAAAGATAGGGGATTTTAAGCTGACATGGAAATCCATCATTTATAGTAGTTCCAGACCATGAAGAACTCCCCTTTGAAATCATGGTGACATTTTCTGCTTTAAGCACTGTAGAATCAAGACATTCACCAAGTCCAGGCAGTGCATAGAATCTACAAAGAGGGCAGGTGTTTTATGTGTCTGGCCACAGTGGATTAGTTGAAAGATGATGTTTCATTATAAATTCAGAATTCCTCAAGCATTGCTTCTTTCACACAGCATTGTTGACATTTGTATTAGAATAAAATCCACATTTAAAAGTGGAGTCCTTTACAAACTGCCTGCCTTCAATCTCTGTCCTCTAGTCTGTCCCAGCTGCTACAATGAGCATATCAATCCCCTGCCTCAATCATGTTAAATATCCAGTAAATACAGAGTCAAAGTTAGAGTGATTCATCATAAAGTTGTTTTGATTTTTAACATATGATTATAAAAATTGTAATAATAAATATTGATTACTCTTAAAAATTTACATTTAGATGATTATCAATCATGGTAGACACAATTATTGAAGCATCCATAGTTAACTTTTACTGAGTGATTGCTTTGTGCAAAGCACAATGGTGAGTGACTTATAGTCTTTTATTCATTATAAATGTATGTAACTTTACACCATTGTATACGTAGTAATATTATTTTGTGACACATTGATTCATATAACTTTTTCAAATGCATGCATGGTTAATTATTTAACAAGGGCCTATTATAGCTTAAAAATGTACTAGACATAATGAATTTACAATCTCATTGGTAATACAAGACAGTAAAGTCATGAAAATGTATATTATTTTTATTATTTTATTTACAGAATTTTTTGCTATAGGGTGCATGCACTTGCCAGAGAGCCAAAGAAAGACAGACAGAAAGTAAGAAATCACCCCCCCACACACACCAGGGGGGGATAGCAACACCTCAATCGCTTTTCCTCCATTCTCCTCTTGGGATCTTGGGCATGCACACCATGTGTTCAGCGTGAGTTTAAGCCACAGGGTCCAGGATGCAAACCATGGTCGACTACATAGTAGTTCAGTGATGTAGCCATTATGCAATCTGCTGGTCCCGAAAATTGTATATGATAAAAAAAAAAAAAGCTTACATATATTTCAAAATTTTTTTCACCAAAATAAACTTTTTTTTTTTTTTCCAGTTTCCTATAGGGTGCATACGTTCACTGGAGAGACAGAAAGTTGGGAGGGTAGCAGTTTCACAACCCACTTTGTCTGGAATTTAAACTGCACAATCTATCATCTGGGACCCAGCTGCCTTACCACCGTGTTGCCAGCTGTCCCAAAATGTGCAGTTTTAAAAATGAAGTAGATGAATGGATCAAAAAATTGTGGCACATATACTCCATGGAATACTATTCAGCCATAAAAAAACAACAAGGCCCTGGAATTTGATAGAAAGTTAGCAAATGTGGAAGATGTGTTGCTGAGTGAAGCAAGTCAGGTTATGAAAGAGAGACATTGCATGTCTCCACTTAACATATACCTGTTGTCTGCACTCTATGGTAGAGACTGAAAGACTGGAGGACATAAAAGTATTAAAAATTGTAATGGACAGTAGAGACAAAGTGGAAAGAGAGTGTGGGAGGGGAAGA
>NW_006160175.1:1733625-1735805 GCF_000334495.1 Tupaia belangeri chinensis
GTAAGACACTTGTGGGACACAGATAAGGTTTATTATCTGTTGATGAGGATGTGTACGGTGGTCTCAACTGGGCTGGATTGAGTGTACATGATGCTGGGTTAAGTCTCTTCACAATCTAAGTGATGATGTATAGTGATTTAAAGTATGAATAATAATAATATATATAATAAAGAAAGAAAAAAAGGAAAAACAAAAAAAGAGCTTATTCTTTTCTTCTATGAATGAGAGAGATAGCAAGAAAGTGGGAAACAGAGATAGGTACCTCCAACGGGGTCTTCGCACCATGATCCTCTCTCACTGTCAGCCAGCCCTAGCTGGTACACATGTGTTTAACATACTTTCAGACAAGTCTTTCAGCATGAATCTGGAGCTCTCCCATGTGGATCAGCCTCAGACAGAGGTCCACACACTTTACTGTGACACATCCAACTCCCGTACTTGAACTTTAATTCCATTTTTCCTCAAGCTTTTAAAAATGTCTGAATATTATGAACTATTTTTTAAAAACAGAACTTGTATAAAAATGAAGTTGATGTTTCTTTATTATTTTATTTTATTTTATTTATTTATTTAGAGAGGTTTTTTGCTATAGGGCACCTGTGTTCACTGGAGAGACACAAAGTGAGGAATCACCCTCCAGGTGGGATGGCCATGCTGCAATCCCTTCTCCTTTATTCTCCTCTCAGGATTTTAGGCACATTTGCACATGTGTCTGGCGTGAGTTTTAAGCTGCTGGGTCCAGAACTCAAATCATGGTAGACTACGTGGGAGTACAGTTACATAACCATTGTTCCATCTGCTGGTCCCAATGATGTTTCTTTATTAAATGTAATAAAAAGGGTGGTTGTGTGCTATGTGTATACTAAAACTTAGGGATACAAACCTGAGATGTGACAAATTAAGTAACAATATTCAACATTTTGTTTGCTTTTGTGATAGGATGTATTTGCTGACCAGATAGAAAGACAAAGAAAGTGATAAAGCACCCACACACTCACATACCCAGAGGGGATGGCCGCACTGCAGTCCTTTCTCTTCCATTTTCCTCTTAGGATTGTAGGCATACTCACATACATACCCAGTGTGTTTCTCAAGCCTCTGGGCTCAAAACTCAAACTGTAAACTTGGCATGTGGAAGCTAGTGCCTTACCTACCAGGTAACTGGCTGATATCAACCTTATCTATTTATGCTGGGAGAAACTTAATGCATCTCTATTGTCTTTGAAGATCGTGGTAAAACAAAACAAAATACAAACTTAAAGTCTTTTCCTTTTATTTTTTTTGGAGGTTTTTGCCTTAGGGCATGTACACTCACTGGAGAGAGAGAAAGAGGCAGTGAGAGGAAAAGTAAAAAGTCATCCTCCAGGGGGGAAGAATGACCATGCCACAATCCCTTCTTCTCCATTCTCTTCTTGAGATTTTGGGCACGTATGCACATGCACCCAGAATGTGTTTCAAGCTAAGAAGCCAGATCTCAAACCTCAATGGGCCACATGGGAATGTAACAATGTAACCACTACACCATCTGCTGGCCCCTGAATTTAAAGTCTTAGGAAGACCTGCGGAGTAATCATGTCTTCAACTGATAGTCAAAACTATGGAGAAGAATAAAGACATGAAAGGTGGCCATTTTTTCCCCCCTGTATTGAAGGACACAATTTCTCTGTTACTTTAGTTTATGATGACCAGACTGTGATCTTCCAGCAAAAGTGGGTTAAAATTCATGAAGACTAGGAAGATGGGGTCATTAACAGACTTCCCAGTGTAATCCAAAGGATTTAAACTGGTATATATGTGGGAAATAGTGCTATCTGAAATGAGATGTTCTCCTTTTTCTTTGCATATGCAAATTTATACACAGATATGCATATAAATACGAGAAAGAATGTACTGGAGGATAAACCAGTAATACCTAGAACTAAATAAGAGAAAAGAAGATTTTATGTTATAATGTAAGGTATTTATATAATATTCTGAAGTATAGCATATGTATATAGTATATTCAGGAAGTTTGAGATTTTAAGTCTTCATTCATAGGTGTCTACCACTTTTAGCACCATTATTTCTAAATTGTTTTGTGTTGCTTTAATGAAATGCCTGAGACTAGGAAATTTATCACAAGCAGGAGTTTATTCTTCAGTATCTGAGCCTGAATGTCCAAAATCAAGGGACTAGCAGAT
>NW_006160175.1:1736732-1739524 GCF_000334495.1 Tupaia belangeri chinensis
TTAAAAAAATGGACACTAGAGAGAAAGTTGATAGAGATTGTGCGAGAAGAGCGTAGGAAATTTGGGGAGAAAATGGAGAGGTAAGACACTTGTGGGACACAGATAAGGTTTATTATCTGTTGATGAGGATGTGTACGGTGGTCTCAACTGGGCTGGATTGAGTGTACATGATGCTGGGTTAAGTCTCTTCACAATCTAAGTGATGATGTATAGTGATTTAAAGTATGAATAATAATAATATATATAATAAAGAAAGAAAAAAAGGAAAAACAAAAAAAGAGCTTATTCTTTTCTTCTATGAATGAGAGAGATAGCAAGAAAGTGGGAAACAGAGATAGGTACCTCCAACGGGGTCTTCGCACCATGATCCTCTCTCACTGTCAGCCAGCCCTAGCTGGTACACATGTGTTTAACATACTTTCAGACAAGTCTTTCAGCATGAATCTGGAGCTCTCCCATGTGGATCAGCCTCAGACAGAGGTCCACACACTTTACTGTGACACATCCAACCCCCGTACTTGAACTTTAATTCCATTTTTCCTCAAGCTTTTAAAAATGTCTGAATATTATGAACTATTTTTTAAAAACAGAACTTGTATAAAAATGAAGTTGATGTTTCTTTATTATTTTATTTTATTTTATTTATTTATTTAGAGAGGTTTTTTGCTATAGGGCACCTGTGTTCACTGGAGAGACACAAAGTGAGGAATCACCCTCCAGGTGGGATGGCCATGCTGCAATCCCTTCTCCTTTATTCTCCTCTCAGGATTTTAGGCACATTTGCACATGTGTCTGGCGTGAGTTTTAAGCTGCTGGGTCCAGAACTCAAATCATGGTAGACTACGTGGGAGTACAGTTACATAACCATTGTTCCATCTGCTGGTCCCAATGATGTTTCTTTATTAAATGTAATAAAAAGGGTGGTTGTGTGCTATGTGTATACTAAAACTTAGGGATACAAACCTGAGATGTGACAAATTAAGTAACAATATTCAACATTTTGTTTGCTTTTGTGATAGGATGTATTTGCTGACCAGATAGAAAGACAAAGAAAGTGATAAAGCACCCACACACTCACATACCCAGAGGGGATGGCCGCACTGCAGTCCTTTCTCTTCCATTTTCCTCTTAGGATTGTAGGCATACTCACATACATACCCAGTGTGTTTCTCAAGCCTCTGGGCTCAAAACTCAAACTGTAAACTTGGCATGTGGAAGCTAGTGCCTTACCTACCAGGTAACTGGCTGATATCAACCTTATCTATTTATGCTGGGAGAAACTTAATGCATCTCTATTGTCTTTGAAGATCGTGGTAAAACAAAACAAAATACAAACTTAAAGTCTTTTCCTTTTATTTTTTTTGGAGGTTTTTGCCTTAGGGCATGTACACTCACTGGAGAGAGAGAAAGAGGCAGTGAGAGGAAAAGTAAAAAGTCATCCTCCAGGGGGAAAGAATGACCATGCCACAATCCCTTCTTCTCCATTCTCTTCTTGAGATTTTGGGCACGTATGCACATGCACCCAGAATGTGTTTCAAGCTAAGAAGCCAGATCTCAAACCTCAATGGGCCACATGGGAATGTAACAATGTAACCACTACACCATCTGCTGGCCCCTGAATTTAAAGTCTTAGGAAGACCTGCGGAGTAATCATGTCTTCAACTGATAGTCAAAACTATGGAGAAGAATAAAGACATGAAAGGTGGCCATTTTTTCCCCCCTGTATTGAAGGACACAATTTCTCTGTTACTTTAGTTTATGATGACCAGACTGTGATCTTCCAGCAAAAGTGGGTTAAAATTCATGAAGACTAGGAAGACGGGGTCATTAACAGACTTCCCAGTGTAATCCAAAGGATTTAAACTGGTATATATGTGGGAAATAGTGCTATCTGAAATGAGATGTTCTCCTTTTTCTTTGCATATGCAAATTTATACACAGATATGCATATAAATACGAGAAAGAATGTACTGGAGGATAAACCAGTAATACCTAGAACTAAATAAGAGAAAAGAAGATTTTATGTTATAATGTAAGGTATTTATATAATATTCTGAAGTATAGCATATGTATATAGTATATTCAGGAAGTTTGAGATTTTAACAGTCTTCATTCATAGGTGTCTACCACTTTTAGCACCATTATTTCTAAATTGTTTTGTGCTGCTTTAATGAAATGCCTGAGACTAGGAAATTTATCACAAGCAGGAGTTTATTCTTCAGTATCTGAGCCTGAATGTCCAAAATCAAGGGACTAGCAGATTGTGTATCTGGTGAGCGCCTAGTCTCTGCTTCTAGGATGGATGCCTTGTTGCAACATGTTCCCATGGCAAAAGGTGATGGGGTAAAAGGGTCTTGCTAGTTCACTTGATCCCTTTTATAGGGGTCTTAATCCCTTTCATGAGGCTTCTGCCTTTACGACCTTAACATCTTCTAAAAGCTTCATTTATTAATACTATCATATTTGGTCTTAGGTTCCAACATAGGATTTTTTAGAAAAACATACATTTAAATTACAATGATACGGGGACCAGCAGTTGGCGTAATGGCTATGTCATTGGACTCCCACGTAGTTGACCGCGGTTCGAGTCCCAGACCTGGTGGCGCCGGGCGCGTGTGTGTGCGTGCCCAAGATCCTGAGAGGAGAATGGAGGAGAAGGGATTGCGGCGTGGCCATCCCCCCTGGGGGGTGATTTCTCGCTTTCTGTCTCTCTGTCTCTCTCTGTCTGTCTGGCGAGTGCATGTGCCCTATAGCAAAAGCCTCTCAAAAAAAAAAAAAAAAAGCAGTGAAAG
>NW_006160175.1:1739668-1758083 GCF_000334495.1 Tupaia belangeri chinensis
TTTCTGTCTCTCTGTCTCTCTCTGTCTGTTTGGCGAGTGCATGTGCCCTATAGCAAAAGCCTCTCAAAAAAAAAAAAAAAACTGCAGTGATAGGAATTATCATGACTTGGCAATGGAGCAACGTGAAAAGAGCAATGAATTTGTTATGGATGTATGATTGTGTCCTCCCCTCTTTAAAATTCATATGGTAAAATCCTAACCCCCATGTGAAATTATTTGAAAATGCCCTTGAGAGATTTAGAGAAGGTCATAAGAGTGAAACCTTCATGATGGGTTAATGTCCTTATAAGAAGATGCATCAGAAAGCTCTCTTT
Source organism: Tupaia belangeri chinensis (assembly GCF_000334495.1). NCBI lineage: Eukaryota > Metazoa > Chordata > Mammalia > Scandentia > Tupaiidae > Tupaia > Tupaia belangeri. Next base: position 1,739,983 of record NW_006160175.1, read on the forward strand.
CTCCTCCAAATGAGGGCACAATAAGGTGACAGATTGTGAGCCAAGAAAAGACTCCATATCAGAAACCAAGTGTGCTGGCATCCTGATCTTGCACTTCTGGTCCCCAGAGCTGTGTGAAAATAAAGTTCTATGAAGCGAACCAGTCTATAGTATTTTGTTATGACAATCCAAGCTGACAAATATAGATGTTTATTCTTATTCAAAAGAAAGGAAATATGGAGAAAGAACATATTTAAGACATGATTCTTTGCCTTATTTTTGCATGCATTAGTTATGAACCAAAGTAGAGAGTCTATGAGTAGAGGGAGAAATTAAAAAATAAACATAATTAATATCATTTTAGATTAACAATCTGTCAAATTCTGATTATTGTAAATTGCAACAGAAATATAAGCACACTTTGAAAGAATGAATCTAAAATATATACATGTAAATATGTATATATACACACATGTATACGTATATATTTGAATAAAATGAAGCTTATGGACAAAAATTCTTAGGAGATTTCCAAGTTAACACAAAAACACTTGTATAGAAATAATGTAGGACTTGAACCCTGTGAATATCTGTTAAAAATCTAATTTTGCTAAAAGAATGGCATCTAACAAATCTATTTATCTTGTTGACAATTTCATCTTACATGAGGAAGCAAATGGAAAATTGCTAAATTTCATTCAAATGGGGAAAAACATTGACTGAAGATGTAAGAGTGATGAGAATCTTTTTTAAAGTGGCGATGCCTGTTAGTAATTTAGAATTGTGAAAGACAGAATTGCTCAGCAGATTTACAGACATATTCTTGACTTTAAGAAAGCTGAAAAAGGTAAATGTGATCCCATGTTCTCATATATAACGTTAATGTGTACATGTGTCAAGAAAGTTGAAAGGCTATGAAATAAATTTTGATGAATCATTTCTGCATAACTGCAAGAAAATTAGGAGACAGCAAACGAATCCTATATGACAGGAAAAAAAAGGAAAACTTCGGTAAGCTCATATCTAAAGGCACTTTCTAAAGATGAAAGGAAGGGCACAAAACCATGGTAAATGTACAAGGAGACCAAGAAATTCTAAGAATAAAATTAAAGAACTTAGATTCAGAAGTAAGTTAAGTTAATGAGAAAAGTGCTAGAATATGTTTTTATATCAAGGGTATAAGTTAACAAATTAGTTCTCATCTCTTAAAGAGAAAGGAGTGATATTTCTTGACAATATAATGAAGACTAACTGCTCAATTTCTGAGAACTGGTCTTCACCAATTCTCTCCTAATAACTTTTTTCACACACCAATAATTCAGGATACATATTAGAAGTTGCCTTAAGTTGGATTTCCCAGAAACACTGAGATGGGAATTCATATAAAAAGAATTTATTAGGAAATGTTTCCAGTACAGTTGGAAAAGGGATACAAATGTGGCACAAAAAAAGGAGTGCAGTTGATTCCCAGGTCTGCTCTAACAAAATGCCACAAGCTGGGTGGTTTAAAGGGCAGAGAATTATTGCCTAGTGCTGGATTCTAGAAGTCTATCAAGATGCTGTCAGAGTTGGTTTCTTCTGAGAGACATAAGGAAAAATCTACCCCATGTCTTTCAGCTTCTGGTGGTTTGCTGACAATTTTTGACTTGCCTTGATCTGTAGATACATCACCTCATTTCATGAACCATTTGAAAGTTCCCACATATCCCCCCACGTATAGGCATATACCTCAAACAGATACTTCTGATAAACCAAATATAAGTTAAAAATGTTATAACTTGACAATGAATTTAATGTCCCCCCCACACCATCATATAGTCAAGAAAATACTAAGTAGAAGTGTCATAAGTCCAGATCTCCTTGAGTTCCTATGGAGTTAGTTCCTGATAAAAAACATTGTAAATTAAAAAAAAATCATAAATCAAACCATTGTAAATCAGGGGTCACCCTTGTTTTGCATATATTCAGCCTTGTCCCTTTTATATAGAGATGAATATATTTATATGCAATTATTCTTTCTAATAAACTATAAGAATATCCATTAAATAGCAAATCTCAAAAATAGCTGTTGTATCTTTATGGCACCAAGTTCCCAAAGTTCAAAAATCTGGATAGTTTTTTTTTGTTTGTTTGTTTAAAGAATTATTGTATTTAGTTTTATTTATTTATTTTAATTAAGGGAAAGAAAAAGCAAGCCGCCAGGGCTGGGACTTGAACCATGGTTGGCCATGTGAGTTCGGAGCCCTTAACAACCAGGTCATCTGCTGACCCCTGTTTTTTGTTTTTTCTTTCCTTTTTTTTTTAAAGAGAGATTTTTACTGTACGGCATGTGTGAGAAAGAGAGAGAGAGAGAAAGCAAAAAAATCACCCCTGGCCTCACTGCAATTCCTTCTCCATTCTCCTCTCTGAAATTTGGGCATGCATGCACATGCACATGAGTTTTAAGCTGCTGGGCCTGGGACTTGAACCACGGTCAACTATGTAAGAGTCCGGCAGTATAACCATCATGCCATCTGCTCATCCCTGGATAGTCTGGTTTTTCATTAAGGATGAGACACAACTTACCTAGAATCTGTCATCCTTTGCCATGTCTTTAAAATAACTAATATTTGATTATTTTTCAGGTGTCTCAGTCTATTCCAGCTGCTATACCAAAATATCATAGACTGAGTGACTTATAAACAGCAAAAATAATCTCTCAATTTTTCTGGTGGCTGTGAAATCCAAGATGAAGTCAGCTGCTGATTTGGTCTGGTCAAGGCTCACTTCCTAGTTTGTAAATGGCTATCTTCTTGCTATATCCCCCCCATAGCAGAAGGACAAGGTAGTTTTCTGAAATCTCTTTTATAAAGACATGTATAACATTCATGAGGACTTCACCCTCATGACCTAATCACCTCCCAAAGTCCCCACCTCCATATATCCCATGGAGGATTAGGTTTCAGCATACTAATTTTAGGGGAACACAGACATTCAATATACAGCAGCCAGTTATGTTAAGAATATGAATTCTGTTCATCTATTATAATTAGATTCTATCAAAAATTAAAATGTGCAAGAAAATAATACTGTGATTCTTGACCTTTTATAGTAAGTTTCCAAAATTAGACACTTTATTTAAATTCCTTTTAATTAATTTTTCTATGATTGAGTATCATAGTCAAACAACTGGATTTATGTTTAAGGTCCCTAACAGTGGTAGAATATTCTCTACATAGATTGTAAAGCTCAGTAGCAGTATTTGTGGTTCTATTTTGTTGTTGCTTATTCTTAGGAACATTCATATACTTCTGAATTTGCATGAACAAGGGGTCAACAAACAGCTCCTGTTGTTCAAGTTTCATTTAAATGTTGGATTTTGTATGCATCCATAACTTCTTTTAAAAAGTAATGAAAATATTTTTGAAAAAAGTAGGCATATACTCTATTATATAAGTTATCTGAGAGAAGTCATAGATAAGGAAATGAGGAATGAATGAAACAGAGAGCATAATTTATTTTAGGATTCAGGAATAGTGAAATAGAAGTTCCACATCACGATTCTAATTGATCTTTCCTTTTGCTCTATAACTCATTGGTTAAAATACACTATGTCTACCAACAGTAAAACATCCATGAGTGAGTATGAAAAGGTAACCAATCTGTCCAGTAAATCAACAGATAAGATACAGCATTACTGCTGACTCATTCCAGAAGCTTGGTGTACCATTGATGAATACTCATATGATTGAAATTTAAGACTATCAAAGGCATAATCATGACATTTTTAAGCCAAAGAGTGTATAGTTCCTCTTCAACTTTATTTAGTTGTGAGCAAAATTTATCAAATACTTGCATACTTGCTGCAAAAGCATTTTAGGTGTAATTAGTGTCATTAAATTTGAAGTGTTACCAAACTCGGTATGATAGCTACTGGGGAGTTAGTAGACAACCAATTCAGAAGAAATACAAATAGCCTTCAAGCACATAATTCTAGGGCTCGGTAAAATCTAGTGGCGACAAGAGCTTATGCCTGGATATTTTAAGAATAAAAATAAAAATGTTAAGGTTCTGTGTTTTTGTTTTGTTTTCCCAATTAACTTAAGACTGATCCTATATTTATTTTATAAGAGCACTAGTGTCTGGTTTGTATGCTATTTTAGACAATGAACTTTCCATCGACAAAACAAATTTTGCAGTATTATGACTATAAAAATTATATTGTTACAGCGCTGTGGCAATTGGACTTCTAATGGCAGCACTTACACTGTTTTTTTAGTCATGATGTGTGAGGGTGAGTCCACAGTGGGTGACCTAACAAAAATAATATGAAGAATCATATTTATTTCCAAAAGTGTCTGAATGCCCTGCTGCTATCTATAAATCTAATTTTCTTTGTCAATAGTGTAACTGATGGTAGTAAGTCCAAACTGTGACTGAGAGCTTCAATCCACAGCTGACTTTAATTTGCTGGCTGATTAATTGGTTTGGGTGAAGTTAGGAAATTCAATCTTTTCTACCTTTATTAAATTGCAGGAGCAGAGGGACCGCTTTCAGTGTAGCGAGTCACTGTAGCAATGGACTGAGCAAGGGAAACTGGGTCCTAGCATTTTTTTGTCTTTGACTTGGTCCATGGGAACTGACGATGGGGAAAAAATTGTCTTTATAAAATCAGGAAATGGATGAACTAAATTCGTCTTTTCTGCTGGTACTATATTTTCCTTTGTGTAAGTACAGGGATGGTGGGAAGGTATTGAAATAATACTTGGGCCTGTAGGTGGGCATGGTGGTTAAGGTGCTAGATCCCACATAGTTTAAGTCTCAAACCCAGCAGCTTGAAAACCACACTGGGCACATATGTGTGCATGGCCCAACTCCCAAAAGGATAATGGAGGAGAAGGAATTACGAAGGCCATCTCCCTGCAGGAAGAGGGGAGAGACTTCTCACTTTCTTCTGTCTCTGTTACTCTGGCAAGCACATGAGCCCTATAGTGAAAACTTAAAATCAAGCAAAGAAAAGTTGCAATACACTATAATTGTTAAGCTGTAAAAGTTTTACTGGAAACATTCAAGTATATTAAGCTTAGAGGCTGGCCACAGTGACACAGAAGAACGACTATATTCTGTGATGTTGGGCCGTATGGTAAGATCTCGGGTTTGTATACTAAGACTTCTTTGTGCACGCTGAGCACCAGCATATGCCTGTGATCTAGCTGGCTGAGGCTGGGGGTTTGATCTCAGCATAAAGACAATGTTGGAAGTGCCTGTCTCTCACTCAAGAATAAATAAAATAAAAATAAAAATAAAGAAAAAAAAAAAGCATGTTAGGAAAATAAAGGCATTTCTATTATCAGAACAGACTTTTATTTTGGGGGGCTGTAGTGCTCATGTGTTCACTGGAGAGATAAGGGAGACAGAAAGTGAGAAATCACCCCCACCCCCAGGAGGGATGGCCAGGCTGCAATCCCTCCTCCTCCATTCTCCTCTCAGGATTTTGGGCATGCATGCACATGCACCAGGCATGAGTTTCAGGCCACTGGTTCTGGAACTCAAGCCACGGTTGGCCACATGGGATTCCAGTGACATAAATGTGCGATTCCAGCGACATAACTACTACACTATCTGCCAGTCCCAAGGGCAGATTTGTTTTAACAATGTATGGAAGCTATGTATGGATTGAAATTTCCTCTTAGGAAATAGGGTTGGCACTCACAGAGGCCTGCCCATCCCTGCTGGTAATGGTTAACTAGAATCATTGTATGTACTTTCAGGAATTCAAGCTGTTGCTCATTCTAGGGTGACTATATATAAACCATGGACTTAGGGGAAAATAAACAGGGAAATCAAACAAGACTCTCAAAGGAGTGAGAACAATGAGCTAAGAGCACACAGAGAGACAAGAATGAGCCTGGCTACTGGCTGCCAGCCCTTAGGGGATCAGCAGCAAATCTTGGCCTAGTGTTCATCTGATACACTTGGAACAAATCACCATCCCTCTCCCTCCTAGAGGCTCCTACAGTAACTCAAATGGGTTTCTTTAAGTTCCATTTTAGATAAAATTGTTAGAGGATTGGTCAGAGGGCATGTGACAGAGTAGACAAAAGGCCTAAAGTAAGCCTGGATGAACAGCGGCTTTAAGGTGTAAGTAATAGGAGTCTGAAGAGGACTCTGATAATAGATTGAAAGGTGAAGCGGGAATCAGTGAGGTAGGGGTCATGGAAGCTCTATACATGGAAGCAGTGTACTTCCACCCCCACCATTTGCTCCAGTGACCCACCTTATTACTGATTTTGTAATTTATTTTAATATATAGTAATTGTTATCCAACTTCGGTTATAGTGAATGTTTCCTAGCAGTACTTTTACAATCATTTTGGTTTTGTTCCTAAGCCTCTTTATATAGAAACCCCCAAGCTATCACCACAAGAAAGAATAGAGGAAAAAACAGTGACTTGTTTTAAAAGAAAACAACTGATAACATTGTCAAGTATTGTGGAAAGATCAGTTAAAGAAAATTTGTGAAATCATCTATTTTATTTTCTATCAGAAAGATGAGAGCAATTTATCTTGAGTATCACAGGAAGAAGAGAGACAACCCAGGTTTGAAACACTGGGAATCAAAAAAGTAAATGATCAAAGACTGGCAGGGAGACAACACACAACTTTATAAAATGAAAGAGATAGGTAGGACAGTAGATAATAAGAAAACGTAGAAAGGAATATTTTTTATTTAAAAGAGAAATAAGCAAGCCTAAATCAAATTCTAAAGATGTCAGTGAAGGAGGAAAGTTAAGGGCACAGAAAAGAATAAATGTATCATTGAGAAAGTAAGATTTTGAGATGATTAGAGAAAATGGGATTCAGACAACTCCCCAAAATTACATAACTGTATCAGTTTCCAAATTCAGAGTCAGAGATTAAAATCCAGACCTGTTGTCTTTAAATCTATCCCCTTCACTCTGTACGGTTCCTACTTAGGAAATGAATACCTAACTTCTCAAATTCTATTACTGCCTCTGGCATAGTTTTGTTTTAATAGCCCTCTTCCTATTTCCCAGTATTATGGTTATCAGTACTATAACATAGGTAACCTGATAAGTGCTTTTATTAAGATGGGTCTTTTAAAATTATGATTTTATATTAACTATTTACTGGCTACTCAAATATTGTCAAGTGTTAGTGTACTACCTATAAGGTCCTTATATGTCAAGGTATGTTGCAACGTATGCCAAAACCAGAAGGCAGATCTTTGGCTTCTTTGGGGATCTTTATTTTTATTTTAATTTTTGGAGAAGTTTTTGCTATAGGGCATGTGTGCTCACCAGAAAGACAGAGAGAGAAAGAAACAGAAAGCGAGAAATCACCCCACCCCACCCCACCCCGGGAGGTGGCCACGCCCCATCCCTTCTCCTCCATTCTCCTCTCAGGATCTTGGGCACATGTGAACATACACCTGGTGTGAGTTTAAGCCACTGGGCCCAGGACTTGAACCGTGGTCGACTACATGAGAGTCCAGCGACATAGCCATTATGCCAACTGCCAGTCCTGAGGATCTTAATATCGTTTGTTTCTAGATTTCACTTAGAAAATGTGAGAATCTTACAGTATTTAAATACTACTTGGAAAAATTTACAACTCTTAGACATCTTATTGATTTTATCACCAGATGTCACCAAACAAATTATTATTCTTTAAGACAAGATCTCACTGTGTCATGATACTCCTGTCTCAGCCTTCTTGTGTAGCTGGAACTTCAGGAATGCACCACTATACCTGGCTTATAAATTATTGTTTTATATGAAGAAAGGAATCGTACTTTTGTGTCGGTCAGATGTATTAAGCAATTCTCAACTCTTCATGACATATGATAATAAAAAGTATGTTTCTTGTTCAATTGACATGTTCTTTGCAGTGAACTGAAGGTTTTATACCACTTATCTTTCCTTTTGCTCTAACAATCACATGCACCTCCTTCTCCTCTTACCGACTCCCTATTCCCCACTAATCTCATTTCAAAGGATATAGAAAATGCAATTCTATTTTGTGTCTGGAAAATATAGAGCTAGAAATATTTGACAAACAGCATTAATGATTAATGTAATAGGTATTTTTAATAATGTGATGAGTAAGGTATTCAAATACAAACTCGTATTCGAAGAACTCACATCCTGAAAAAGTAAATACACACACACACACATACACTTATATGCACGTGCACCATATAAATGTTACACATATATTCGTATTTATGTGTACCTTGAATCTGCTTCTTTAGGGATTTTTTTTTCCATTTAGGTCATAAGGTTAATTCAATATAGTTTGTTTTAAGTTTCTTTTTCTTTTTTTTTTTTTTTTTAGGTTTTTGCCATAGGGTATGTGCACTCATTAGAGAGAGACAGAGAGAGAGACAATGGGGGGGAAAGTGAAAAATCACCCTCCCAAAGTGGATAGCCATACTACAATCCCTTCTCTATTCTGTTTCTGGGGTTTGGGGGCACATGTGCACACATGTCTGCCATAAATTTCAAGCTGCCAGGTCTGAGACTCGAACCGTGGTTGGCCACATGTGAATCCAGCACCTTAACCATCATGCCACTGACTGGCCCCTATTTTACTTTTCTTAATGTTTTCCAAATTATTCCTTTTCATATTTGTTAGATACAGCAAATCTCTCCTACATTATCTGATAAAATATCAAGCCATTGAAACATTATTTTTGAAAATATTTTACTGAATATATTTATAGACATTCAGTATTCCTAAGTGTGTGACATTTCCATACTAATGTGTTGATTGAATGCCAGCTGATGTCATGGTGGTTAAGGACACTGGATATCACCTGGCCAACCACACAGACAGAGAATATCCATGGCCTGAAATATATGTTAGGCACATGTGCTTGCATACCCCAAATCCTGAAGGGAGAATGGAAGAAAGGGATTGAGGGTTGGTCGTCCTCCTCTGGGTAATTGCTTTCTCATTTTCCCTCTTTCCCTCTCTGTCTCTCTCCAGTGAGAACACATACCTTATAGCAAATTAAAAAAAAAATGTTGATTGAACTTATGTGAGAGAATAGTTGTGATCAGATGTTTGTATCTCATTAATATGTATGAATATTTCTTTCTTTTTTTCCCTTTACTTTCTCATTTACATCTGGGGGTGAGCTGTGTCATGCTTAAATTTTTCTTTTGCTTGTATAAGTGTTAGATATAGTTCCCCTCTCTTTCTCTTTGACTCTGTCCTGTGAGCCACAGTACAAGCTTTGACATATATTGAAAGAAAATTTTAAATAAAATGTCCTATGGGATTTTTAAGGAGATGAATGAGTTAAAATATCTGAACAAACAACCTGTGTAGAGAAAGCCTTTTCAGTGTTTATCAAGACTAATTGTCATATTCAAATTGGTCAAGGCGATGCATTTCTATTACTTGAATATAAGTATGCATATATCTATATGCATTCCCAAATACTTATATATACTTTCAAATTCATGCTCAATGTATTAAAATATTCAGTGGTTTGAATGATATAGAATAGTATGAACATCTTTTCTATGGGTGTTTAAGAACATTAAGCAATATGTGAAACAATTATGATAATGTATGCACTAATATATTTAGAGTAATTAGATTCTGTAAGAAAAAAAGGAGACCTTCTGGTATATGTTAATTCATTAGTTTTACATTGACATATGATTAAAATACTAGTTTTTTTCTTTTCTTCCATCACTGATATATGTGGCTTACATATAGTTGAAGAAAATACTTTTACTTATTTTTAATTTATTGAGAGAGAGAAAACAAAAACCCTTGATGTGGTCTCATCACACTGAAATCCTACTCCAGCCTTCACAGTGTGTTCAGGTTTTCCTGGGATCAAACCCAGACTTATGGGTCCAGCAGTTAGCATAATGGCTATGTCACTGAACTCCATGTAGTCAACTGAGTTTCGAGACCCGGGGACTTAAACACATGCTGGACACATGTATATGCGTGCCCAAGATCCTGAGAAACCCGAGGACTTAAACACATGCTGGGCACATGTATATGCGTGCCCAAGATCCTGAGAAGAGAATGGAGGAGAAGGGATTGCAGCTTGGCCATCCCCCCAGGGGGTTGATTTCTCACTCTCTGTCTCTCTCTGTCTTTCTGGCACCCTACAGCAAAAACACCTCTCACCAAAAAAAAAAAAAAAAAAAAGAAAGAAAAACCAGACTTACAATGTGAAGCATTGCAAATCAGTCCCCTACTACTTACACCATTGTGAAGGGCCCATTTGAGGAAAGTATTTTAAAACAGATATCGAAATATTTAGTTTTTAGAAGAATTTTGTGACAAGCTAGGATAAACTATTAAGTAGTTTATTCTAAGTTTTTATTTCAGGTAATGTTTACAAGAGAGATACTATTTGATACATGATATTTATACTTTATAACTATTATTTATTTTATTGCCATATCTACACAGAATTTTCTAAAATTTTCATTTATCCATAGCACACAATAGCATAATCATATTCTTATTTTTAACCATGGTGTATGAGATAAGGGCTCTAGAGTCAGACATGCCTAGAATCAAGGCTCTTTCTTTCACCAAATACTAACAACTTGTCAGAAAATGACTTAACCACTTTGAAGGCCAGTTTCTACATTTGAGGAAGAGGATTAACAGATTTGTTGAGTGAATTGAAAGTGATTAGAGAGATAACGTATGTAAGCACATTGTCTTGCCTGTATTAAGTTATATTAAACATTAGTTCCTATATTTCATATCAGAAAGAAATGTGAGTAGGCTGATACAAAACTCCTAAAAATGCTAGAGTTACATACAGCTTATATTTGTATTCACAATGATTAGCCTGGAACTCTGGAATATGAGAGAATACTTTTTGAACCAAATTAATTTATATGCAGTATAACTTAGTTCTCCTGCTCTTTTCTGTCATACTTTTCAGTAAATATGTAACAATTGACCACTATCAATGGCACACATACCAGAATGGTAACTGTGATGTAGTCAAAATATCAAGTAAACCAATCATGCTCAGCAAATGATTTAATGTCTCCATTTTCTTTTCTGGAAAATGAAAATAATACATGCTGCATTAGGCAGGCTTTATTTCAGTTGTTGTCTGACAGAATCCTAACTCAAAGCAGTTTAAATAAAGGGATCTAGTAAAGATTTTGAAGTAGCTGACTGAATAAGAAGGAAACACTATTGGAACCAGTGTCATCTACCATCCCAAAGGAATGACACCAAAGACAGAAGATAATTTAAAATCACTTTACTTGATTTTCCTTCTCTCTCTTTTGCTATACATGGTTTTCCCCAAAGAGAGGAAAAGACACAACCTAAACATTTTATTATTGATCCTGAGTAATCTCAGAAATGAGAGGCAACCTAAAAATTTCATTATTGATCCTGAGTAATCTCAGAAATGAGACTTCTCTCTAACGAAAAAGAACATCACCATGGAATAAAATAGCTTGATTTGGGTTATGTACTCACTACTGTATCAAATGCTATAGTTACACCGTGTCTACAATTGCACCTAGGTCCACCCACTGTGACTCACAGAGTTGCTGGCTCTTGTCACCATCATCAAACCCCAAAGAAGTTCCATACTATGAGACATGAGATCTGGCTTCCCAGTGGTTGCTCCAAAGGGATAGGCAACCAAGAAGTATTGTAAGTGGGATTTAACCATGTCCTCCACACATAACACCCCCTTGAGGAGACTTTGTCAAAGGAATAATAGAAAACAGTAGAGAGCCTGAAAATAGGCAGTTCATTTCCTTTTCCATCCAATTTCTAAATGACTGTTTCCAGTTTTCTTTAGATTCTCTCTACAGTGTTCCTCATAGGCAAATGACCATAATTATGAAGTAGTGGCCAGCTCAGTAACACATTTTCTAGTATCTGCTCTCATCCTCCACAACACACTGAACTTTTCCTGCCCAGGTTGTGTATTTCTCTTTGAAGAGTTAGCAAGTCTTCTTTGACTCAGTCTATTTTCCAAGCTAAGGCAAATATATACTGCATCACTTATTTCTTCAATTCGTTGCTTGAAATATAAGCTCTGTGAGGCAACAATGATCTTTTTTTTTTTTTTTTTGAGAGGTTTTCACTATAGGGCGAGTGTGCTCGCCAGACAGACAGAGAGAGACATAGAGACAGAAAGCTAGAAATCACCCTCCAGGGGGGAGGGCCACACCGCAATCCCTTCTCCTCCATTCTCCTCTCAGGATCTTGGGCATGCACACACACGCGCCCAGCATGAGTTTTAAGCCACTGGGTCCAGGACATGAACCGCGGTCGACTACGTGGGAGTCCAGCGACATAGCCATTATGCTAACTGCTAGTTCCCAGCAGCAATGATCTTTTAAAAGTATTTTCTTTACTAGTGTATGTCATATGCCTAAAACCTCCTGATACATACCAATTCCTAGACAAGTAATTACTAAATTCAAAATTTAGAGACCCCATTTGGTTTACATGATCTCTGCAATGCTACTACAAAATGAATTACAAAGGAAGAGTCTTCTAGAATTGAAGCATGGTGGTGATGGGCAGGAAATGAATGATCAATAATATCAGAAAAATCAAATTGATTCCATATTGAATCATTTACCTAGCATTTACTGTGTACCAGGTGATGCAAATCATTCAAAGTACACCAAGACAGAATCTTTGCCTGTGAAAGACATACAATCTAGTGTGGAAATGAATAACTTTACAGATGCTTTAAGATTTTCTAGAACAATAACAACAAAAAACTCATTACAATTACCTAAATTTTTGCATAAGGAAAAAAATATTTTGCATAGGTGATTTCATCTTACTGCCATCTCTGTTTCTTCTTTTCTATTTTGTTGTGCATGCAAAATGAATTTTCCCAGCATGAATACACTGTAGTTTACATTAGTCCAGTTAAAGATATTATCATATACATTATTATCAACAGATAATTTTCCAATTTTGTGTCCCTTAAATGTTTTGCTCTTTATTTTCTCCCTCTAACCCTCTCTCATTTCCTACCTTCCTCCCACACTGTGTCTAGTATCTACAATTGTTCTCCATATTTTTATATCTTCCAGTATTTTACTTTCTGCCATAGAGTGCAGACATTTGGTATACATTGAGTGGGGAAATGAAATGCCTCTCTTTCATGGTCTGACTTGCTTCACTTAGCAATACATTTTTCATATTGATCCACTTTCTATCAAATGTCAAGATCTCATTTTTAATGGCTGAGTAGTATTCCATGATGTAAATGTGCCACACTTTTTCAATCCATTCATTGTCTGTGGGCATTTGGGTTGGTTCTTTGGCTTAGCGATTGTGAAAAATGCAGCAACGAATGATGTGCAAGTGCTTGTCCCACTGAGTATATTCCTATCCTTTGGGTAGATACCTAGGAGTGGAATTGCTAGATCCTATGGTAGCTCTACTTGAGAAACCTCCATATTGTTCTCCACAGTGGTCGTACTAATTTACATTCCCACTAATAGCCTCACCAGCACCCAACATTTTTAATTTTTTAATCTTAGTTATCCTGACTTGGGTTAGGTAGTATCCCATTGTGGTTTTGATTTGCATTTTCTTTGTGGAATTGGTAGATCCTATGGTAGCTCTACTTTCAGATCCTTGAGAAACCTCCATATTGTTCTCCACAGTGGTCGTACTAATTTACATTCCCACTAATAGCCTCACCAGCACCCAACATTTTTAATTTTTTAATCTTAGTTATCCTGACTTGGGTTAGGTAGTATCCCATTGTGGTTTTGATTTGCATTTTCTTTATTATAAGAGATGTTGGGCATTTTCTCATATTTTTGGATCCATTTCTGAGGTAGAGAAAAGTTCACTTAGTAAGGATCCACTTTGCTTAGATCACTGGAACACTTTGCATATTGGAAACTCACAGCAAGCTAAGATGGAGTAGAAATAGTATTCAGCAGCTTTCTTCTCTGTCCTAGTATTTATTTCTCCTTTTCCATCTGGCAACAAGGGAAAATAAACAAAGGCAACAGCATCTGTTGCTCCTGCTGCTTTGAATTAAGCTGACTTAGTTTAATCAGTTTGCCCCCACCAAATCCATTGCTGCACCTTCCCAGGTATTAGTCTGACCTTTAGTTTGACACTCCTGTTTTTCAGATTTACCAGTTATTTTTTTCCTTTTCTTTCTTTTTTTCTTTTTTCTTTTGTCAAAGACATACAACCCAGAGAAATTGCAATTAAAAAGGCAAAGACGTTTAATAGCCTTTGCTTCAGTTGTATACATGCATATAAACGTAAGGTTCTTAAAATCCAAATTTCCATATTAGTGTCTATATTTAAAGCACAAGTAATAAGCCTCTGATATTAAAAACAAGGGATTGCCTAGAGATTTGTTTTAAATGATAGGCTTTTGAAGCTTTAGTGATGGTTGTGGGGTGTTTCTCCTTGATAAGGAGATGGGATGTAAGAGAGATTACTAAATGATTTTGAGTTTCAGGAATGCACTGGTTTTTATACAGGTTTTGATATGCTTGAACACACAAATACGTTCCATAAATCTGTCTAAGTTCCCCAGAACTCAAGGGTAATGCATTTCCCTTTGAATTCCTGTCCTGATCAGCAAAAAGCATACATATGCGTACACACACACACACACACACACACACACACACCTCTTAAAAAGAAGCACCAGCACAGAAAAAGAGATATAATTCCTAAAACATTAATCCAAAGAAATAAGAGAGAGTCAGAGCGATTTTTCTCATAAAAGTGTCTCTGGATATTTGAAATCTGTTCACATGATTGTAAAGAAACATTACAGCTATAAAATGTTTGGAAAGTTTGTCCTCTTTTTTGAAGTACTTAATTAGAAGTGAGTTTGATTTAAAGGGTGCTATGCAATTAAACTTGCTGACCATATTAACATTTAAATGGGCATAAACAAGATCGAAATATTCAGAATAAAAAGTTCAAGAAAATATTCTATTAAGGCTCTGACAAAGAAAGAACATTTATGATCTATACTTATAAAGTTCACATGCTACTTTTTCAATTCCAACATAAAAGTATAGTTAGTAAACATTGTCCCCCAAATGTTCTAAATTGTAACCCTCGGTTCCAACAACTTCAAATTTGAACAGTATGTTTTGATCATTAAAGAACATAAAGTTTACCAAGTTAAAGGCTAAAACATATTACTGTTACAGCTACCCATTTTCAGTAAATAGGCAGTATTTTCTTAAAAACCAACATTCTGTTACTTGCTAAAATTTTTTTTTTTTTTTTTTTTATAGCAAGGAACAGTTGTGTTTTGCTTAAACAACAGTTGTGAAATGTCTTGTGCTGATACTTGGTTAAAATGGAAATATCAACATTATGTAGGATTTTCAAGCCATAAATCAGTCAAAGGTACATTCTGTTCTGCTGTCTACCTATTACGTGTGAATGGGCTTTTCTGATTGGTGTGACATTTAACTTGACATTGTCAAATAACAAAGACAATAATACCCATTTAAAAAGTAAACCTGAATGAAACGTTCATCGTTTTTTGTCAAATACAGAACAAATGATCCTTGGAAGCATAAAGCACTTTGTGAGTCTCCAAATCGCCCAACATTCAAGAGCACATTTACCACCAGTCATTAAAGTAATTTTGTTAAGAGTGATTTTTTTTGTGCGTGTACTAGTGATTTTTTAGACTTTTTATCAAGAATGTGCCGTATTTCGTTCTTCGAACTGAAACTTACTTGCTCATATATCAATGCCGTCAAATGTTTTTAAAAAACTAAATTGCTTCCAGAATTCTTTTTTATAGACTCATGAAATAGAAGAGAACTAAACTTTGTTGTGTACACGATTTGGCAGGCATTTTACATACCTTGTCTAAGTAACCTTTATAAAATCCTTGCTCTATTGTTAATCACATTTAATAGGTGAGGAAATGGAGTTCATGTAAACTAAAAGCATTTGCATTCTATATGGCCTACCTGCTCTCTGATTACAACTGTACCAGAGCCTGTATATTATTTATTTTCATCTTGACTGGTACAAATACTAGTTCTGCCACTCAGGGCTGGGAGACTGGTGGTGGTTGAAAACTCAAGTTTGTATAGGTTTGTCACAGAAGGATGCTTTCTAACTCTGCGGTTCTGTCTCGTTGCATAGCCACTCTGAGTCACCATAAAATGGGACGACTCAGTCCAGCTAGGATGGTGGTAAGGTGAGTACATGGTATGTACGTCTGTCACAAATAAACCATTCCACAAATAGTTTCATTATTCTTATGACGCATTGTATTTATTTGTTAAATCTTACTGAGGAGGATTAAAAAAAATTCTAGCTTTTGCACAGATTGAAACGAAGGGAAAGATTCTTGAATGATAAAGAATAATATCCTAACTGCTACATTAGTGAAGCCTTGTGCCAGAGCAGATTATTGGAGAATTTTATGAAACTAAAAGAAAAGTCTTGAAATAGCTGATTTTCCTCAGTTTGGAGATATTCATTGGCACTTAGAGTACAGCATCAAATGATGTCCCAATGGGGGGCTCAAAACAAACACAGCAGATGAGCATATTCTTTTGTTTTTATGATTCTCAACCATGAAAAAGAACTTTTGTAAATTCATTAAGTAGAAATACTTAAATTAGTATATTAGAATATGTATAAATAATTTATCAAAAAATGAGGACTTATATGACCAAAAAAAAGGAATTTCTTCTTTTTTTAAGATTTATTTAATTTAATTTATTATTATTTTTTAATTTGACCAGAGAGAGAAAAGGAGAAAGCAAGCTGCCAGATATGGGACTTGAACTACAGTCAGCTCTGCAGGAATCTAACATCTCAACTACCACACTACCTGCCAGTCCCAAATGTGATTTTCTTCATTGTGTATGCAATGAAAGAAATATTTTTATGTAGGTGAAGGTGTATTTGTAATAAACCATTTCTGATGGCTTCTGAGTTTAACTAGTAGATTTTTACTTTTTAGACAAGGAGTCATACTTTAGTCTAAATTCCTTCTGAATTTAGTAATTAATTACAGTTGCTCTATGCTTCATTAGTTACCTGAACATAAATCAAAGTTTTAATCTTTTGTGCATCTCTAAATCTTATAGTTTTCCTTTCCTTGAAAAGTAGATACATTATTCTTGAAGAACTGTATCTATTCTAAAATTTTATTTTAAATTAAATCATAATATCTACACAGTATTTTTTCATAATCAGAAATATATGTAAAATATATATTATGAGAAAAATGTATATAGCAATTTAATAAATACATATAATCAAAGATAGTGGTGATAATGGTTGAAGTGACTTTTTAAAAAATATTTTCATTTTGAGCAGTAAAATTCCTATTATAAATTTTCTTTTAAAATTTTCACATCCTCTGCTTTATTTGGAAACAATAGCGTGATAAATATATAAAATGATTATTAGAGACTGTATTTAAAAATAAGACAAGTTTATTTTATAATTAATTTTTATTTAGTCTCAATATCTTTTATATCTATAATAACGTGTAATAAGGATTTATATGACACTTTGGAAACTCTGAGGTAATGTAAGAGTTATGCTTAAGAATATTTTTGTTGTTCATATTTTTGAAAATTGGGTATGATTTATATGAAAAGAAATTCAAGAATAATTCACCTCTATGTTCTATTTCACAAACCTCTCTGAATGAATAAACAGGGATTCATACACTCTGAATACTTTTCTGTGTTCCTTTTTGGTGGAAAAAATAAGACAATCTCCATAAAATGGACTAAGTCAAATTCCTATGACGCCACATCAGTATTCACTTAAAATATAGATGGCTTAAGCAGCTTTTAGATAAATAACCAGATTCAGTTCATTCTAGTGATCTGAGGAGCAGGGAAAGTGAGAGGGGGTATAAAGACCAAATATCAATGAAGAATGAGAGAATATCACAGTCAGTATAATTGAACAGAGGAAGGATATATTATACTTATAGAAGATTTTGTTTTTCTCTGAATACTTTTAAAGCATTTACAATGAAAACTGCCAAAAACATACCCCAAGTTTGTAATAATGAATCTCTAGACCCATCACCTAGATGAAACAATTATCCAGATTTTGCGACCTCACTCTTGCCTCATGCATTCTTTTTTTTTT
>NW_006160175.1:1758381-1785764 GCF_000334495.1 Tupaia belangeri chinensis
CCGATCTTAAATTTTCTTTTAAAATTTTCACATCCTCTGCTTTATTTGGAAGCAATAGCGTGATAAATATATAAAATGATTATTAGAGACTGTATTTAAAAATAATACAAGTTTATTTTATAATTAATTTTTATTTAGTCTCAATATCTTTTATATCTATAATAACGTGTAATAAGGATTTATATGACACTTTGGAAACTCTGAGGTAATGTAAGAGTTATGCTTAAGAATATTTTTGTTGTTCATATTTTTGAAAATTGGGTATGATTTATATGAAAAGAAATTCAAGAATAATTCACCTCTATGTTCTATTTCACAAACCTCTCTGAATGAATAAACAGGGATTCATACACTCTGAATACTTTTCTGTGTTCCTTTTTGGTGGAAAAAATAAGACAATCTCCATAAAATGGACTAAGTCAAATTCCTATGACGCCACATCAGTATTCACTTAAAATATAGATGGCTTAAGCAGCTTTTAGATAAATAACCAGATTCAGTTCATTCTAGTGATCTGAGGAGCAGGGAAAGTGAGAGGGGGTATAAAGACCAAATATCAATGAAGAATGAGAGAATATCACAGTCAGTATAATTGAACAGAGGAAGGATATATTATACTTATAGAAGATTTTGTTTTTCTCTGAATACTTTTAAAGCATTTACAATGAAAACTGCCAAAAACATACCCCAAGTTTGTAATAATGAATCTCTAGACCCATCACCTAGATGAAACAATTATCCAGATTTTGCGACCTCACTCTTGCCTCATGCATTCTTTTTTTTTTTGATCTTTGATATAGTTGTTCATGTATTCTAAAGCAAGCCTAAAACCATCCATCATTTCAGCCTCACACCTGAGGATGTACATAATTCTCAAATTAGCACATAGTTTTCATACATATGAACAAAGCCTTTGTGTGTGTGTGTGTGTGTGTGTGTGTGTGTGTGTGTGTGTGGTTTTTGCTATAGGACAGTTGCACTTGCCAGAAAGACAGAGACAGAGAGACAGAAAGTGAGAAATCACTCCCCAGGGGAGCTGACCACACTGCAATCCCTTCTCCTCCATTCTCCTCTTAGGATCTTGGGCACGACGCACGCACATGTGCCTGGCATGAGTTTAAGCCACCAGGTCCGGGATTCAAAGCGCAGTCAAACACATGGGAGTCCAGTAACATAGTCATTACACCATCTGCTTGTCCTGAACAGTGCCTTATTTTATAACAAGCAAAATGTATAACATTATAACATTTTCTTGCTGTTATCTAACACCTAGCTATATTTAAAATCATTTATGCAAATCAGAATCTAAAACTAGTCCTTAAAATTGCATTTGTTTTTTATGTTTCTTGTCTTTTAAAATTAATAGGCACTTCTGCTTTGTCAATAATTTGCTGAAGAACTTGTTTCAGTTAATTCTAGGAGTAAGACACTGAAGGATGTTTTGGTTTCTCACTTTTCCACTTTACATTTTCATAGAATCATTTAGCTTGTTCCTCCTTCATATCTTCCACAGAGAAACATAGATATGAAATCTCGAGTAGATTCAGGTTCAATTTTCTTTTTCCAAGAATATTTATAAGGAGCCTTTAAAAACATCATGGAGGGACCAGCAGTTGCCATAATGGCTATGTCACTGGGCTCCCATGTAGCCGACCACAGTTCAAGTCCCAAACCTGGTGGCTTAAACTCACACCAGGTGCGTGTGCATGTGTGCCCAAGATCCCGAGAGGAGAATGGAGGAGAAGGAATTGTGACATGACCATACCCCTGGGGAGTGATTTCTCGCTTTCTGTCTTTCTGTATCTCTCTGGCTTTTTGGCAAGCGCACAAGCCCTATAGCAAAAACCTCTCCAAAAAAAAAAGAAATAATAATCGAAAATGTGTATTATGAAAAAAGCATACATAAATTTCAATTTTTTTTTTGCATCAAAGTAAATACATACTTTAGGGGCCAGCAGGTGGAATAGTGGTTAAGGATCTGAATTCCCACATGCCAACTGTGGTTCAAGTACTGAATCCAGTGGCTTGAAGCTCATGGTGGGCATAGATGCATGCATGCCCAAAATCCTGAGAGGAGAATGGAAGAGAAGGAATTGCAGCATGGCCATCCCCCTGAAGAGTGATTTTTCACTTTTTCTCTCTCTGTCTCTCTAGCAAGTGCATGTACCCTGTAGCAAATATCTCTCTAAAATAAATGAACAAATAAATAATACAAAATAAAATCACATTTAAAAAAGTAACTTCATTCCATTTTTGTATGAACTTTTTGAAGCCTAGTTGTATTGGTTATTTCATATTACACTCAATAGGAGGCATATGCTATCTTATTGACCTAATTTTAATGATGCTAAGCTTGATCAGTAGGTTAGACAATTATATACAGAACCCCCATTGCACTGTTTTCTATCAGTCTTTGCTCTAATAATTTCATTCACTAATGAACTTTACATGAAAAAGTTATTTCACATTTATTAGCTGAAATTTTTCTTTCCTTAAATTATGACTAAACTAGATCATAATACTATGATCTAATATTTGAGTATCCTGAAATATACTTATAAAATACAGAAAATGTAAGCTAAATGCCAACTTTTTTTAGAAATTATTTATTATTATTTGTTATAATTATTTTTTAATTTGATCAGAGAAAGACAGAGAAAGAAACAGAGAAAGAAAACTGCCAGGTGGGACTTGAACCACTGTTGGCCATGTGGGAATCTAGTGCCTTAACCACCACACCACCTACCGGCCTCATTGACAACTTCTTTCCTTTGCCTTTTGCTTTTTCATGCTCTCTCTTATGAGCATAATTTTACAAGCAATGGTTTTTAATATTTAATATTAGGCCAGTCCATTGGAGCTAATATGTTTCTATTCTACCACAAATAGCCACTGGAACCTTGTTACTACAGACTCTTATGTCATTTTTTACTTTTGTTTTATTATTTCTCCAACTTCATTGTGATACAATCAATATTTAACAAACAACACATAGTGAAAGTGTGTAATTGGATAGGTTTTAGCACATCTACATGCCCAAGAAATAATCACTACCATCAGCAGCATGAACATTATTACCAGCCCTAGAAAGAGCTCGTGTCTACATAATTCTTCCTTCCAAACTCTGTCACCAGCTCCCTCCCCAAACTATTTCTCTGTGCCAAACCAAGCAACTTGTGAGCTGCTCTCTAAGTTATGCCTATTACAGAATTTCAGATAAGTGGACTTATACAATATATAACCTTTTGTGTTTGACTTCCTTGACTTGATATGATGATTTGGGGATGGAGCCATATTGTTACATGTGCTAATATTTCTTGTTGCTGAGTAATACTCCACTGGAAAGATGTACCCATTTACCATTAATGGACATTTGAATTACTATCCATTTATGGGCTATAATAAAACTGCAAAGAATTTGAACAGACTTTTATATAGACATATGTATAATTTTTTTTTTTCAATAAGTTGCATGCACTGGCAGAAGAGAGACAGAGAGACAGTGAAAAGTGAGGAATCACACCCCGCCCACCCCTGAGGGAATAACCATACTCCAATTAATTCCCCTTCCTTTTCCTCCTGGGATTTTAGGCATGCACACACACATCTCTGTTGTGATTTTCAAGCCATGTAAGAGAGCCAGCCGTGTGGGAGTCCAGCACCCTAGCCACCACAGCACCTACTGGTCCTGACATATGTATGTTTTCATAACTCTCGTGAGAATACTTAGAATTGGAGCTACAAGATTATATGGTAGGTATGTGTTTAACTTTTTCAGAAACTGACAAACCATTTTCTGAAGTGATTGTGTGATTGTACTATTTTACATTCTCATCAACAGTGTAGAAGAGTTGCAGTTCCTCAATATATTATACTGGGTAAAGTCAATCATTTTAACTTTTTTTTTTAATCTCACCACAGTTTTAACATGCATTTCCACAATTATTACTGTCTTGGGCATTCTTTATATGCTTATTAGCCATCTATATGCCTTTTCATTGAAGTGTCCATTCAAATCTTTAGACTATTTTGTTATTTTTTATATACTATTTTTTCCTAGAGACAGGTAGTAAGAGGGAAAGTGAAAAATCACCTCCCCAGGGGGTGTGGGGGTGGTTACACTGAGGTTAGCACCAAGATTTTTGTAGCTACTTTATCTCAAGTTTAGGAAGTGCCTTTGTATTTTTCCCCATGTGCTGAAAATTTTATCAGGAATATATGTTGGATACTGTCAAATGCATTTTTTTGGGCAAATATGAATGTAGTGTTCATGTTTGTAAATAAAGCAAATGTATATATGTGTTTATTTGTGTACTATTCTGTACTATTCCGTATCTTTATGTACTATTCTGTATCTTGCTTTGTTCATGTAGACATATATCCGTATGACTGGAAGAAATCTCAGTGCGTTTTTACAGCTGCATGTTGTCCAATATGTTTGTATGCATAGCTTCATGGATTTATGGATTGTTTCTAATTTTTGTTATTACTAGTTATGCCATTATGAAAAACGGTTGCATAATCATTTTGTATTTGCAAAGTAGAAAAACACATGTTTTCCTCATATGCACAGTAGGATATGGAATGAACCTTTGGGTTTTTGCCAAAATAACAGATTAGGTATGATATTTGTTTTAGTTTTAATTCATGTATATCTTATAAGAGTAAGATTTATTTTATGAGTTTAAGGAATTTTTGTATTTTCTTAAACATCTTTGTTTTCTCAGATGTGTAGTTTATTAAGATTTTTATTCTTTTGTTATCAAATAATAGAAGCTTGCGTGTGTGTGTGTGTGTGTGGAAGGAAAAGGTAATTTATTAAGTAAAAGTAAAAGTATGGTCCTGAGAGGTCAGAGTGGACCTGAGCAGACGGAAAACGTGGCTCAAAAGGCTCCCACAGTAGCATTCTGCTGGATTTATAAATTAGAAGCTTTTTAAAATTAGGATATCCTTGTTTTGTCTGTGATAAAAATTACAAACATAAGAAATCTTCAAAAGTTGGTGACAAGTGGGAACCAGCAGTTAGCATAATGGCTATATTGTTGGACTCACATAGTCGACCGCAGTTCGTGTCCCGGATCTGGTGGCTTAAAACTCGCGCTGGGCGCGTGTGCGTGCATGCCCAAGATCCCGAGAGGAGAATGGAGGAGAAGGGATTGTGGCATGACCATCCCTCCTGGGGGGTGATTTCTCACTTTCTGTCTCTATGTCTCTCTCTGTCTGGCGAGCGTATGCAAAAAAAACCTCTCAGAAAAAAAAAAAGTTGGTGATAAGTTAAATATGAGTTTCTTCGGGTGCAAAAACATGTGAGAAAACCTGCAAATGAATTTTAAAATTCTATTACTCTCCCCAATAAACTCATACATTCATTTCCTTTTTCCATGAACTTATTAGTGTCCATTCACATTTTTCCCAATTTGTTATTTTTTTTTTTTATTTTACTTTATGATGTCTCTTACCAGGTAAAGGGCTTTATCTTTTTACCCTTTCATTGTCTCTTTATTCCAAATGTTATTTAATAGGAGTACATTTTTTGGTTTATTACACATTAAAGAAATTCATTCTTCCTTTCTTCATAGGTCCTTGTACTAGTATCACTACATTTCTTTTTCAGTTATGCCTTCTATTCCTTTAGAATTTGTTCTTCTGTGTGAGTGATGTATTTTTAGTTGTTTCTTTTATTATTCATTTGGGACTTAAAAGTAAATTCCTGAGGGTTTATGTCAGTAGAAACCAATGTTCAACCTGTATGAAATGGGCAACCTCTTTTCTGGCTATATATTAATATTACTAGTCTATGGAAATTATAGTAAGGGAAAAATATATTTGATGGGGGAAAAAAACTTAAAAACAAAGCAAAACAAAACAAAATTCCTCCTATTCTTATTTGACTTTTTAATTTTGTGGGTAGATATAGTTGGGGTCTTTTGGTTGGTAAATAGCTCCTGTAAATGGTTCATAAGGGCATCTTTTCCCCACCAGATCTAATAGCCATTCCAGAAATCTAAAGCAGACTTGAATTCTTTTTATATTTAAAGTAAGTCTTGTCAATGAAATAAGAGGTATAGTTATGATTGCCCAATGTTATTTTGAATTTATCATTGCACTATGTATTCTCAATCATTTTGAACACATTAAAATAAACTTCTGTAATTGTGGTTCCCCTGATAACCTAGCAAAATAAAATGTGACTTTTTTTAAGCTATCACAATAATACAAGATTTAAAAACAAAATACTAAGTCCTCTAATTTGCTTTATCTCTCCTTAAAAGCATTTCTGGCCTCATCTATAATGTCAATTGTCAATAGACTAATTAAAACATCATCTCACGTTCTATTTCACAATGTTTAGGTTACAGAGGTCAATGTAATGGCACAAAAACTAACTGAAAATGTTATTTTTAAATTGCTGAAAAATAATGATAACATATTCTCCATTCTATCCAAGCAATTTAGCAGTTTTCTAATCAGCACTTAAGCTGAAGGGAGAGAAGTGATATCTTTTCTGGGAAGTCTTTCTTTTCTGTTTCAAATTTAAGTGAATTAACCCCAGTGGAACTTACTTGATAAAAGGACTTAAGAAAATATATCAGCAGGGCAGGAAGGTGGCATGGTTGTTAAGGCACTGGATTCTCACATGGTCGACCATTGTTCAAATTCCAGATCTGGTGGCTTGAAAATCACAATTGAGTGCATGCGTACACACCCCTAAAATCAAAAAAAGAGAATAGAGGAGAAGGGGTTGCATCATGACCATGACCTTGGTGTGTGTGTGTGGTGGGGTGATTTCTTGCATTGCCTCTCATTGCCTCTCTCCAGAGAGCATGTGTGGCAAAACATTAAAATAAGAGAAAGAAAAAGAAAGAAAGAAACAAAGAAAGAAAGAGAAAAAAAAGAAAGAAAAGAAAATATATCAGCACCAGAATGAAAAGCAGAAAAGACAACTTACAATGTCAACAATGCATTTAGCCTGGGAACTGCTAATGAACATGCAGTTCAGTGTGGTTCAAGGAGGTTTACAAAGGAGACAAAAGCCTTGAAGATGAGGAGCATAGTGGCCAGCTATCAGAAGTTGACAATGGCTAAGTAAAAGCAATCATTGGAGCTGATCTCTACAACTACATGAATAGTTGCTAAAGAACTCAACATGGACCATTGTACTGTCTTTGGACATTTGAAGCAAATTGGAAAGGTGAAAAAGTTCAGTAAGTGGGTGCCTTATGAGCTGACTGAAAATAACTAAAGAGAATCATTTTCAAGTGTCATCTTCTCTTATTACATGCAACAGAAATAAACTACTTCTCAATTGGATTGTGATGTGTAAAAAAAAATGGGGGGATTGTATATGACAACTGGCAATGACCAGGTCATTGGTTGGACTGAGAATCTCCAAAGCAATTCCCAAAGCCCAATTTATACCAATAGAAAGTCATACTCACCATTTGGTGGGATCTGATCCACTACAATGGTCTGAATCCCAGCAAATCCTTCAGATCTGAGAATTATGCTCAGTAGAGTAATGGAATGCAACAAAAACTGCAATGCCTGCATCTGGCATTGGACATCACAAATGCCTAATTCCTCTCCACAACAATGCCTAGCTGCTTATTACAAAACCAGCACTTCAGAAGTTGAACAATTTGGGCTACAAAGTTTTGTCTCATCCACCACATTCATCTGGCCTTTTGACAACTTATCAGTTCTTCAAACATCTCAACAACATTTTGCCAAGGATAACATTTCCACAACCAGCAGGATGCAGAAAATGTTTTCCAAGAGTTGGTCTTATCCCGAAATACACATTTTTATACTATAAGAATTGAATAACATGTTATCACATTTCTCTAATTAAGCATCTTTTATCTCTCACTATATTAGGCCTGCTCCTCCTCTTCTCTGCCCCCTTAAAATTCTATAAGTTTAGTCTGATTTTATTTTCCCTATGTGCCTTTCAATTGTTATTATCTGCCAGTTGCTTCTTTCCATGCCTTCTCTGACCATTCTTATTCATATTTTGTCTTACAAAAATAATATTAGGTACATTTAGTGATTTTCCTTGTGGTTCACACCTTTGCTTCTTCAAGGAACATACATTCTTGTTTTTCAGATTTATTACATACAAGGAATAAAGCCTAAACTTACATTTCCTTAAAAGTAGTGGACTGAAGTTTTACTAAATAGTGTACTACAGAGGTCCATACTTAGGTGATCTGAAATTCCTTAGACTTCATTAGTTATATTCTATAGGGGCAAAATACAAAGGCAGTTAGAGACTTTTGTCATGACCTCTGAATATTCCCAGAATCTGCTTGCCTGGGACTACCTATCACCCAGTGTTCCAATATGACTGATTTTCACCTAGTAGTACTTTTTTCTATTTTCTCAGAGGAAGGTGACTTTTGTGAACTTGCTTCAAGAACTATCCATGTCTTTTTCTGTTTCAACTTAATTGGTTTCAAGTCAGATTTCAAGAAAAGGTAAGCATCTCTGAGAGAGAGAAAGAAGAGAGAGTAGTAAATTGTAATTTGTCCTCTTTGTAATTACTGCTCTATTTTCTGCCTGAAACATAGCTTTACTTCCGAATGGTGATTTATACACTTACACATTCAGTTTTTCATTTTACTTCTATGAAATTTAAACTAAATTAAATTTAAATGTAGTGGACATGATTGTCACATGTATGAGATTTTATGTGCAAAAGTGAAGCTAATTTTCTATACTTTAACCAGAAATCCTGGCAAAAGACTGTCTCTTAAAGCTCCTAAATTTTTTTTTTTTTTTTTTTTTTTTTTTAACAAGTTTTTGCTAGATAGTGCATGCATGCCTATAACAAGGAGTTGGAGAGAGAGAGGAGAGAGAGAGGCAGGCTTCACAGGGCCTTTTCACGCTGTGATCCCCTTTCCTGAGCCCTTCAACTCCCCAGAGTCATGGGCACATGCACACACATCTTGAGTATTTTCAGCCAATGTTGGGATCTGAAGCCATAGTTAGCAATATGGCTTCCAAAACTACAGTTCAATTTGCTGACTGTACCACTACTTGATGTTGAAGTTCCAGTCCGAACACTTGATCTGTCAGTTTGTAAATACTGGTTCTGTCTCTTTTTCTTAAAGCAGCCTATCCACTCCCTTCTCGTTGTTCTCCCCCCACATTTTGATCAAGGAAATCTTATACTTTTATTACAGCTTACTTATTCTCTACAACATGACTCATGAGTCCTTTGGATTTTAAATTGTGATGTATATAATTGAACTACTAGCATTCACAAAATTCCTCTTTTTAAAGTCTCCGATTCTTAAAATTGGAAAACATGACTCAAAATGCTTTATGTTGGGACCAGCAGTTGGTGTGATGGCTATGTCGCTGGACTCCCATGTAGTCGACTGCTATTAGAGTCCTGGACCCAGTGGCTTAAACTCACACCGGGTACGTGTGCATGTGTGCTGAAAGTCCTGAGAGGAGAATGGAGGAGAAGGGATTGTGGTGTGGCTATCCCCCCTGGGGAGTGATTTATAGCTTTCTGTCTTCTGTCTCTCTGTCTTTCTGGCAAGCACACTTGCCCTATAGCACAAACTTCTCCAAAAAATAACGCTTTTTGCTATAGATAAATGTCTAATGAGACATTCTCACTCTACTGAATTTCTCTCAATAAGACAAGCAATGACCCAGTTGTCAATCCTATGTGTATGTTTAGTCCTTATTTTATTTGACTTCTCTAGCCTTTGGCACAGAAGATGACTCTGTGTATGGAGTTCATTTCTCCATGGATGTCTGAAAAAAATGTTCATACTTGATTGTCTTTCAATCTTCCATGATCATAGATTCTAACTTTCCTTCTGACATGCACACTCCATATTGGTGTCCAAAAGAGCATTGTGTGTACTCTCCTGTTCTAATTTTGATATTCTGCTCATGATTTTAGCTACCCATCTTACATGCTAAAAGTACTCTTGTCTGGATTCCCAACAAATACTATCTTGAGCTTCTATATGGAAGCACTACCTGTAAATACTGCTTCTTTGCTTGTTTGCTCTCCCAGCACTGTGGTTCTGAGTGTGATATGAACTGGTTCTGCTACCTGGCTGAATTCATATCCTGCTATTTTCCCTCTCTACATTATAGTACAACAACAGCAAACTACTTTACTTCCCTGAAAATGCCACACTCCCCTGGTACTTTCTTTAGAAGCCTAGATTGATGCTTCTGTTTTTTAATTCCTTTGCCACCACCACTTACCACCAGGAATAATACTTAATTCGAATGCTCCCTTCTTAATAGAATCTTCCTAGACTTCCTCAGCTAAATTTAGTATTGAAACAGTAAGTTATTTTCTGTACTTTGCATGCAATTTTTAGAATAGCAATTACTATTTTGTATTATAATTGCTTCTTATTTATCTTTTTAAAGCTTACTTATTTGCTTCTTCCATGAGAAGAATGACAAAAAAAGAGTAAAAGCAGTAACACCATCATCAATAGAGTATTGATACCACTATTTATCTCCAACTTCAGCCAGCCCCTCATCATATGCATACATTTGCTCTGTATACTCAAGAAAGTCTCCAGACATGATCTGAGAACCTTCTTGTGTGGCCCAGCCTTAAAACGCATTCCTTTTGACTGCCATAACAACTTTCTGTCTCATTGATTTCTATAACAGATTTTGAGGTATTTTAGGACAACCACAGTGCCTAATTTGATGTTTCTGAAACCAAGCACAGTGAAACAGATAGGATAAATAGTCAATAGATACTTGCTAAATGAATGAATGATATTTGATCCAGTCTTGTTTCATGCATCAGACCAAATGCACATATATTCCTCATATGTTGCATTTCACTATTGCATCATTGCCTATAGGAGAAATTCTATATTTTTTCTATTAATTTGAGGACCTATTTTGGTTATGACATTATTTCTAGGCTCTTTTCCTTAACAATCAATTATGGTTAATGATTAGCAATTTACTGTAAGACTTTTTGGCCACAGATATTTCTGGCATTAACTTCTAATCGGACCACAACCTGCCGACTTTTAAGAAGAGCATGAATTAAAAGCATGCACATAGCAGCCTTAGTTTGACCTGCTCCTAATCTGATCTATGCATAAGTTAACAAAAGTGAGATTTAAAGAAAAAACACAAAAAAAGTTATATTGACAATTTTAATTCTTAAAGCTTTCTTTATAATTTTAATTTTATAAGGGATTTATCTTTATTAGTACGATTTTACCATTAAGGATCCTGTCTTCTGTTATAGAAGAAGATAGGAATCTCTTCTAAAATAACTCATTCAGAAAACTTAAGTACTATTTAACATCTTGGAATAATTGTTCAGGAACAATATAAATTTTTTAAAAAAATTTTGTCCCAAAGTTTGTGTGCTCATCAGAGTAAGATGGAGAGAGAGAAAGTGAGAAAGGAACAATATGACTTTAAAGTTAAATTTGTGTGTGTGCTTGCATTTATTTCTAACTCCTTTGTCTAAAAATAAATTTGTGCCACACAATAAATATTTTAAATGTGTGAATATAGAAGTAGACCCATGCTGGTAGAAATGGAGAAGTTTTCTTAAGGATACACTTTAAAACTCCTAAGTGTCCTAGTAGTTTTCTGGTTGCCAGGTTTTCAGTTGAGTGTTTCTGTTTGTACTTTATGTAAAGAAAGAACGTAGTTATTTTTTAAAGGTCTTCTTTATTTTATAATAGTTCTACTGAAAGTTTCTTATTTTAACTTTTACCCTTACCTCAGTTTTTATCCTTATAGAAAATACTAATGTTGGTTGAAAATTCCACTCTAAAAAATCTAAAATTCAAAATGCTCTAAAATCCAAAACATTTGAGTGCCTACATAATGCTACAGTGGAAAATTCCTTACCTGACCTCACGTGACAGGTTCTAATCAAATTGATACAGTACAAAAATGTTTAACATTATCTTCAGGTCCTGTGTATATAGTTGACATGAAATATAAATGAATCTGTGTCAAGACTTCCTCATCTAGATACCTCATTATGTTATATGCAAATATTGCTTTTAAAATGATTTATTTCATTTAATGTATTATTATTTATATTTTTTTGAGAGGTTTTCGCTATAGGGCGCGTGCTCTCGCCAGACAGACAGAGAGAGACATAGAGACAGAAAGTGAGAAATCACCCCCCAGGGGGGATGGTCACGCCGCAATCCCTTCTCCTCCATTCTCCTCTCGGGATCTTGGGCACGCACGCACACGTGCCCGGCGTGAGATTTAAGCCACCGGGTCTGAGACGCGAACCGCGGTCGACTACGTGGGAGTCCAGCGACATAGCCATTACGCTAACTGCTGGTTCCCTAATGTATTATTATTATTATTCAATTTGAACAGAGAGAAAAAGAGAGAGAGCGAAAACTAGCTAACAGTTCCAGGACTTGAACTTTGCTTGGCCATGTAGGAGTCCAACACCTTAACCACCATGCCACCTATTGATCACTATGCAAATATTCTAAAATCCAAAAACTTCAAAGCACTTCTGGTCCCAAGCATTAAGGATGAAAGATACACAAGTTGTGGAACTTAAATTAAGAATTAAAATAGTAATAAATTACAGATAACTAGCATATACCTGAAGAAAATGAACCAGTCAGCCTCTGTGGCCTGGTGGTTAAGGTAGGTGGATCCCTCTTGGCTGACACTGTTTTAAGTCTTGAACCCAGTGGCTTGATAAACATCCTGGTTCTGTTTGTGTGTAGCCAAATTTCTGAAAAGAGGGAGAGATGGAGGAGGATATATAACCGTTCCCCAGTAGGAGGATATATAACCGTTCTCCTCTCTCTCTCTCTCTCTCTCTCTCTCTCTCTCTCTCTCTCTCTGTCTTTCTGGTGAGTGCATGCACACTATAGAAAGAAAGAGAGAGAGATAAAGTCAGTTACAAAGTTATAACTGAAAATAAGTAAGGAATATTCCTTAATAAGAGTCAAAGATTTGCCTTGTCTGCGAATTCTACCAAGTTATCAAAATTTATTATAGGGAAATAGTCTGTCTGTCCATGAAGGT
Organism: Tupaia belangeri chinensis; assembly: GCF_000334495.1. NCBI lineage: Eukaryota > Metazoa > Chordata > Mammalia > Scandentia > Tupaiidae > Tupaia > Tupaia belangeri. Next base: position 1,771,414 of record NW_006160175.1, read on the forward strand.
TGAGAACATACAATATACATTGTATCAGAGACGTGCAGAAAAGTTGTGGCAAGCTAAAGCAATGGTTTGATTGTTTTGTTTTGTTTGTTTTGTTTTGTTTTAGAGATTTTTGCAATAAGGAGTGTGTGCTCACAAGAGAGACAAAAAAAAACAGAGACAAGAAGCAAGAAAGCAAGAAATCACACCCCTGGGGGAAGGGGAAGGATGGCTACATCACAATCACTCCTCTATTCTCCTCTCAGGATTTTGGGCGTGCATACACAGGCATCCAGAGTGAGTTTTAAGCCACCAGGTCAAGAACTTTAACTACAGTCAACTAGGTTGAAATCCAGCCATGTAACTATTATGCCATCTGCTGATCCTAAAGCAATGGGTCTAATAAACAGAGTGAATTCACCATGAGATATTAGTTAGGGGGAATTGATACTAAATGGGAAAGACCTAGGGACAAATGAAAACTTATTTATCCAAGAATATTGACAATGGGAATACTGTTGGATTGTTTTTTGTTTGTTTGTTTGTTTGTTTTTGTAGGTATAACAAAGTAGGAGTTTTTTAAAAGAGAGGGAGCAGAAAACATATCTACCAAGAAGGGATGGTTTCAAGAAAATCGGTTGCAAGGAAGAACTGTGGCAAGGGGTTTATATTAGGGTCAGGAAAGTCTTTGTCTAGACTTAGGTTCTAGGTGGGGCTTGTGCATGCATTCCCCTCCTGTTGGTAGGGACACATGCTAGATAGGTCCAATCATTCTCCTAGTATGAATGCCTACAGAGGTCAGGAGCTTCTTTGTCTAGAAGCTTTGGGCCTTGAATCATTAAAGAACAAGATTTACACATCTATGGTCAAAGGAATATGGTGACTGGGAGAAGAGAAATTTTCAGGAGCCATGCAGTAGTATCTCTCTTCTAGGGGGAAGAGGAACTGCTCTATCCACCTGTAAATGGGGTCCAAATCCTATCTCAATCCCCCTTCTGAAGAAATACTGCTAACGACCTACCTGTCGTTAGGGAAGTGGGCCTATAGTTTTGTCTGCTTACTGCTGAAAGGGGATGATGTTGATGGAATAATGGTAGTCAGGGGTTTTCAGAGGCCTATCTAGTGACCTTCCATAGAAGTCATAATGAGTATTCACTGGAGACTGTGCAGACCACAATTTATAGCTCGATGAATTCTAAATGAGAAGACCGAAATTTAGCTATTTCTACTGTATATAGGACTTAAAATTAATATCCAGAATTGTGGCTGACAGCATAATATTGATGCAAAAAACAGGAATGCAGGGGCTCAGGGGTGATCAGGCCCACACTTGCAGTGCAAAACTGGTTCTTGTCCCACACTCAGGAAGAATATGAGTCATGGACACAAAGAGTAGGTATAGCAAAGTGGGGAGTTTATAAACAAAGTGGGGAATTTACTAACAAAGCGTGAGTGTTCGTGTGTGTGTGGGGGGGTGTTATTAAAGGAGAGAGAAGGAAAAACAGAGCTGGGGGGGCTGTTATTAAAGGAGAGAGAAAGAAAAACAGAGCTCCCAAGAAGGGGTTCATCAAGGAAGAACTGTGGCGAGGGGTTTTCACTTGGGTCAGGAAGGGATATGTTTGGACTTGCTCTAGGTGGAACTTGTGTATGCATCATTCCCCTTGTGATGGTGAGGGGCACATACTGGATGAGTCCAATTATTTTCCTAATTTGGGAGTGGGTACCAAGGTCATGATATTATTTGTCTAGAAGCTTCAGGGCATGAAAACCATTATCTTACCTTCTTCCTCGAATGCGGTGGGTCATGGAAAAATCCTTTCTTTTAGGTCTCCTCACACTGCCTAAGTCAATCACTGAGCCATCACTGTCTCCATCTCAAAACTCAGCCTTTTTATGAGTTCATCTTGGGTTCATACCGTAACTATATTTTTAGGGTCCCTGCTTCCTGTCTTGCTATTAGTACAATCAGCTTTAGAAATTATAAATAAAACTTAAATTTTATCAAATGTTTTGACTCTTAGACTCTTCTAATAGGTATGTTGTTCCCTGACATAGGTAAATAATTTAAAAAGAAACCTTTCACAGAGTCACCACGATGTCAGTGGACAGGTATTGCTTTGAAATAGAGACGTGGGCGGCCTGTTAGTTAAGAAGGTCCAAGCATGAGCAAATTCCTACTGTGAACCAGGTGCAGTTTTGAGTAAGGCAGAGTCTGGAGAGGAAGATGGCAGCACCCATTGAAAAGGTGGAGGCACAGGTTGAGGGCATCATTCTATCAATAAGGCCAATAGGAAGGATTTATCTACCATTTAGTGCGTAAAACTGAATTGTCACAGAGAGCCCAAACAGTGTGTATATAAGAGTTCTCAACATCTTCCATGAATGTCTATCCAGTGTGCTAGGTGTTTTTGGACAAATGTTCTCATTCATTATGCCATTTATTCTAAAAGGAATATTTAACTCTAGTAAGAATAAGAAGAAAAATGTTCCAAAGAAAAAGAAAATTATTCTCTACCAATTAGGTCCTCCCCTAAATATTTCCTGAGCCTCTAGTTGAAATGAGGAGTGCTATTATCAAGACCTTTCTCAAGGTGGAGTAACTGGGAAAATAATTTAAAGGGGAGTGGCTCAAGGCAGCCACAGAGAGAGCAGAGAGCTCTGCTCAGTGCATCTAGACAGAGGCGGCCTGATTAATGTAGATAAGGAGATTAGTGCCCAAGAATTGGGATGAAGTTCTACCCATTGATTTTGGATATCTAAGAGAGGAACAGCATGGAAAGGAAAAATTCTTAAGTTTGTTTAAATGGAGATTTTATTTATTCTCCATTTGGAATGGACTAAGGTATAGCATGAGGACATCTCTACCCAGTTATAAAATTTCAGTAAATGAAGTTGTAAATTTTTTGGCAAAAAAGGGCTGTCATTTTTCTAATATAGATTAAACACAAAAAGGGAACAGGGAGGGTCTCTGGGACACCACGTTATGTTTCCCATTTGACCCAAGAGCTGTGGCTGGTGACCATATTTGCCAAATTCATATCAGATGCCTTGTATTTCTAGGAGCCACATTTACCCTTAAACCTATATTCATCTTTCCCCTAATTCCTGCATTCCAATCTATACTATTGATATGGAGAGAACCTGAATTCAAGAATAACTCAGGGCTGATAATTGCCTGAGGTTTCTGCCCTCTGGCAAACTTACTGTCCCTCCCTAGAGCTACAGGGTAACTTGAAACCTTGAATAGGTTAGACTTCCTGCTTCTCTACCACCTGCATTTTATGGCAGATTCTGAGCTCCTTCCCCATTCCTAACATCCTGAGAACTCCCTTCCCTAATTCCCCCATAAAAAACCATGTCCAATCTCCAGTCAGGGCTAAAAATTCAGAGCATTAACTCCTCCATGCCTGCTGACATAATGAGTTCTCCTTTCTCTCTAGAGTGCCATTTCTGCTCCTCTGTGTCTGTTTTCCTGCAACATTTATTCCTGGTTGGCAGGGAAACGGAATCAGACTTTGAGCAATTGATCTCAGGGTGTTTCCCCTGGGATGAGCCCTATGGTGTGGAGAGATAGACATGCCCACCTCTCTTTTGATGGAATCCCTCAGTCAGAGTGCCTGCCCCTAGGTCAAGCATTCCTGGATCCTTAGACTCCAACTGAAGAGAAGGACCAACTCCTGGACCCTGATGTATCAACCTTGGTCAACTCTGGTAATCCGGTAAGCATCTGAGGATCTGTAAAACCCTAGTTAGATCTACTTGAATAGAGTAGAGGAGGAGTCCTGATCATTCTCCTTCAGTCACAGGATTGGTGATTGGGGCTCATCTGGTAATTGGCTGGTGTGGGGAGGGAATGTATAACTTCTGAATGAATGTGAACTTTTGTGATGAGTGAATGTGTTTGTGGTTCCACAGCTACTCACTACAGAGCACGATTGGGTCTGTGACTGCATATCCATGGTAGTTCCATGAAAGGCTAAATGGCAAAATTGGTGCTGGGGGACCCAATTTCTCTTTATGTGTTCAATTCAGCAGAAGATTTATATCCAGTTGCTTATTGCCAAGGAACTACACACAACCCATGAGGGACATGGCCAGACAGATGTCTGATTGGTCCCTTCTGGAGGCCACTCACCTTTTGTCTGTTGTGACACCATTAATGGGAAGACACAGAGGATGATGGGAGAGTTTTTCCTATAGAGTCGGAAAGGCAGAGTAACAAATGTCAGGTTGCTAATTCTGTCTTTGGAGGCTAGGACACAAGTTCCTCCTGACTGTGACAGAAAACATCTTTCCAGTGCCCGTCCTGACCTCCTGCAAAGGCTTTCACCATGGAGCAAAACCTCCCCACTCTGGAAAAAGAGAGGGCAGGTATCACCCTCTACCTAGTCAACATTCCTTTGTCCTCCATTCCACTTGCCACACACCGAGAAATACCCCTCTCCAATACTAGGGTATCTACCATTGGTACATGAAGAGGATAGACCCTGGAGAGAGACTGCTGTGGTCCTTCTGATTGGAAACCCTGACCAAGGCTCTCCTACAAACTTGAACAAACTTATCACCTGCACTGCCTGGCCTTTTTCAGCAGCAACCCCAGGAGGCTGCACAGCTTCTGAGCCTCTGGAGTAAGGCCCACCCACAGGAGCTGCCATCCCTCCAGAGTTTCCTCATCAATCACTTTCTCCAACTAGTGATCTCCCGAGCTTTCTGAGAAGTGTAGGCTTATGATAACTGCAGAGGTCAGAGATATTTGGGACATGATGGGAAAACCTCAGTCCAAGTCATCCAAGCCCACTGTGCTGGACTGTATGCTGACTAATTTTAAAAAGGGCTCCCCTGGAGATTATGGAGTTAAAATCAAACTGAAGAAGTTGAGAGCTCTCCAGGAGGTTGAATGGCCCTCTTTCAAGGTTGGATAGCTGCCATAGTGAACCTTACATCTCCCTACTGTGTGGGCTATGTACATTGTTGTTACTGGCATCCCTGGCCACCCTGAGCAATTTCTCTATGTTGACTCCTGGCTACAGATAGCCTAAGTCATTCCACGCTGGGTATGAATCTGCATAAGAGGGAAAACTACTCATGTCATGCCCCCACTGCCAAACTCTGGCCAAAGGAAAGTCACAGCTACAATGCTGCAGGGTCCCCAGATAAGGAGCCATTAGCAGCTCCACACCCATATGTCCCAGCCAAGTCAGTAATTGAAACTCTGCCCCCATCTGTTTACCCAGGGCATAAAGAGCAGCCCAAGGAGCCAGCACTGGCTCTGCCAGCTTGGTGGCAGGCTGCCAGCCATCTTGAGTCCCATGCCCAGATTCTGCCTCACCACCCAACACCCAGCAAGCTGCTGCAGCCTAGGGAAAACTGACTCTTCATATTCCCCTCCAGGAGACCCATGGACCCCTTGAGATAGGTGTAGATGGGGTTATTATAGAAGGCAGAGCAACTCTTGATTACCAGCCCTTCACCACTACCGATTTGCTTAATTGGAAATACCACACTCCCTCCTACTATGAATAGCTCCAGGCAATGATAGGTCACATGGAATCTATACTGAAAACCCACCAGCCCAGCTGGTATGACTGTTGGCAACTACTCTTCATCCTACAGAAGAGTGCCACAGAGTCCTTTTGGCAGCCAAGAAATGGCTACAAGAGCATGCACCCAATGATGGGGTAGATCCTGAGGTTTGGGCCAGAATCACTTTTCTGAATGAAAAGCTTAGTTGGGATTTCAATACTGAGTGTGGCCATGTCCATCTCAACTAATATTGAGAGGTACTCCTACAGAGAATGAAAGCTGATGCAAAGAAACCTATTATCATAACAAAAACTACAGAAATAATTCAGAAGACAGATGAGTCACTGGGGCAGTTTTATGAGAGGCTCTGTGAGGCATACCAGATCTATACTCCATTTGATTCAGAGAGCTCAAAACGTCAGAAAATGATTAAAGCCACTGTTGTCACCCAATAGGCCCCTGGCATCCATAGAAAACTTGAAAAGCAGGAAGGTTTTGCTGGGATGAACGCCACTCAGCTCCTGGAGATTGCTAATTGAGTCGTTATGAACCGAGACCAAGAGGAAAGAAAGGAAGCAGATTGGTGGATGAAGCAGAAGGAAACCCCATTAGCCACCACCCTCAGGCAACTGGATGCCCCACCTGGCCTGAGAAAGGGGCAATAAACTGGTCGCCCCAGCCTTAGACCAACCCAGTGCACATACTAAAGAGAAGACAGAAACTTGAAGGGTGAATGCCCACAACAGAAGGCAAACCAAGGAAGAACAACCAGAAGTCCACCAGGAGCCCCCAAGACATTCCCCCCAGAGACCCCAAGAGTCCTTCTAGCCATGATTGAATCAGAATAGGACCAACTGAGCTCCATGATCCTAGATCCCTGGGAGCCCCTGGACAACATCAAGGTAGGGGGTCAACCAATAATATTTATAGTAGATACTGGCTGGGGGTACCCAACCTGTCTCCCCTATCAGTACAAAAGGCTACTATCATGGAAGCCTCTGAAAACACCAGGACTCAGCCTTTCTTGTATGCAAGAAGCTGCTAATTAGGGGGACAATTGGTTACCCATGAGTTATTGTATCTGCCTAATTGCCCAGTACCATTGCTGGGAAGGGACTAATTGACTAAATTTCGAGCACAAATCAGCTTTGTCTCATCCGGCTCAGCTGTCTTAGCCACCAGTCCTGCCAAAATCCTAACTGTGACAGTGCTCTTGGAAGAAGAATGGTGAATGTTCACCCCCAAGGCACCCAACAAAGATGATGAGGTAGTTTCTTCACTTGTTAGAGACTTTCCTGCAGTCTGGGCTAAAGGGAGCCTGCTAGGAATGGCAATTAACTACCCACCTGTAGCTCTTGAACGGACACTTCTGGCTCAGCCTGCGTGCCTTCAACAGTATCCAACAAGGCGAGATGCTAGACTGTCCATAAAGAAACACATCAACCAGCTCAGGGAAGCCAAAATCCTGGTTGAATATCAGTCTTTCTGGAATACTCCCTCTCTCCCTGTGAAGAAGGGAACCCCTGGAGACTATCAGCCAGTCCAGGACTTGGAAGCTGTGAACACTACCATGGTGTCCTTACATCCCACCTTACCCAATCCATATACTTTGCTGTGTGCTCTCTACACAGAGTTTGAATGGTTCACTTGTCTGGATCTCAAGGATGCTTTCTTTTGCCTGTGAGTAGCAGCTGTCAGCCAACCAATATTTGACTTCAAATGGAAAAATTCATGAACCCAAAAGAAAACTCAGCTCTCATGGACTTGGGTTCCCCCAAGGGTACAAGGATTCTCCAATTTTGTTTGAAGAAGCACTTTCTATTGACCTTGAAAATTTTCCAAGCCAAGAGACTGGGTTCACTCTATTCCAATATGTCAATGACTTTCTGCTCAGTGGAGTGACCAGAGAAAATTGTTGGTAAGGAACTTGAGAGCTACTCCAGATTCTGTCCTAGCTTCTGTCCTAGGCCTTGATGAAGAAAATCCAAATCTTCCATACCCAGGTATGATTCTTCAAATTCATTTTGACTAAAGGAGACCATGTTCTTGGGCATGAACAAAAGCAGGTGGTGTGTGGAATCACTCAACACACCACCCAGAAATGACTACATGAATTCCTGGGAGACATAGGATTCTGTAGAATTTGGACCCTAGGTTTTGCTGAAAAGGCTAAGCCACTGTCTGACTTATTATAAATCCCAGAAGAAGTTCCCCTTTTAATGGGGACCCCTCCAAGAGCAGGTTTTCCAGGATCTTAAGTCAAGTCTCAAGAAACCCCCAGCTTAGGACTCCCAGATGTCACCTGAGAATTCAATCTGTCTGTATATTACAAAAGTCAGACAGCATTAGGAGTTCTGACTTAGCCCATTGGACCTTGAGAGAGAACCATTGCCTACCTGTTTAAAAGATTAGACCCAGTGGCATCCGGTTGGCCACTTTGGCTATGAGCCCTTGCTGCCACTGTTGAATTGATTAAAGAGGCAGACAAATTAAACTTAGGCTAAGTTATCAATACCCGGGTCCCTCAGTGACTGCCCAGATGAACACCAAGGGATATAAATGACTCCCCAGCTCTAGGATGGCCCACTACCAGAGCTTATTGATTAAAAATCCCCAAATTAGACTCCAGACTCTTCAGACTCTCAACCCTGCTCGCTTTCTCCCAGCCATGCTGGGACTTCCTGACCATAATTGTGAAATGGCCCTCAATGAGGTCTTTTCTGGATGTCCCGATCTTATAGACACACTGCTGATGGCCTCTGACCTCACTCTCTTCACTTATGGTAGCAGCTACATGAAGGATGGAATTTTATAGGCTAGCTATGCCATTACCTCTCAAGACACAGTGATCAAGGCTGGGGCACTGCAGCAAGTATAGTCAGCTCAGTGGATTGAGCTCTGGGCATTAATTCAAGCCCTAAAATAGGCAGCCTGGAAGAGAATAAACATGAACACAGACTCACGATATGCTTTTCCTACCCTACATGTTCATGGAGCATTACACTGAGAGAGAGGACTCTTCTCAGCAGAAAGGAAGACAGTTAAAAACAAAGAAGAAATCTTCTAATTATTAGGAGCAATCTGAGAGCCAAAGGAAGTGGCAATCATCCATTGTAGGGGACACCAGAGGGGGGAAAACTCCATCATCTTGGGAAACCAGTTGAATGACCAAACAATCAAGACTGCTACCAACCAAACCCCAATTGCTGTAACCAACATATTACCACTCATAAGTTTCCTAATCTGGAGAATATGCTAGGCCAATACTATTTTTTGAGTCACCTACCATCATTATGTACAACTGTGAGCATATGGTGCAAGAACTGTGCCAGAAATAAGTCTGCCCAGGGGCCAACTTGGCCAGCTAGAATACAAGCCACTGGGACAACGCCCCTGGAATTACTGGAGACAGACTCCTTGGAAGTGTGTCCATGCTGGGGCTATACGTACTTACTATTCCAGAACTGGACGAACTCAGGCTGGCTAGAAACCTTCCCTATGTGAACTGAAAATGCCAGAGAAGTAACTTGAGCCTTTCTGAGGGAAGTTATACCTCAGCATGTGCTGCTTTCGTGACAGAAGTTACACAGGTAGTGGCAAAGGCCTTGGGCATAAAATGGAGGCTTCACACTGGTTACCATCCTCAGAGTTCTGGGAGAGTTGAATGAATGAATCCTACCCGCAAGTCCATCCTGGCTTAGCTCTGTCAGAACACTGGATGCCCCCGTGTGGATGTCCTCCCACTGGCCCTACTGTGAGTTTGATGTATACTCCAAAAAACAAAGTTATTCTCCTTATGAGATTCTATTTGGCCAGCCACCCCTTTAGTCACCCAGACCCGGAGGGGTAACATCTGTCAGCTGGGCAAGGCAGTCCTGACCCAAGATCTGGTGCCCTTGGGAAAGACTTTAAAGAAAATACCCTGTCACCTAAGAAAGAATCCTCATTCCCCTTGGAAACTGGGTACACAAACATGAGCCCGGGGATCTCGTGTGGTTTTAAAACTGGAAAAAAGAATCACTATAGCTCATCTGGTTGAGGCCATATGTTTTTGTGCTTGTAGCCTTGTAGGTCCACCACTCATGAGTTAAGCAAGCTGCAGCACCAGAGGACCCTGGGATCTGGATTGTAAAAAACCACCCTGAGTAGCCAACTAAGATAACCTTCCAAGGGACAAAGACCTGTCATCCAGACTGCAGCCCTGTTACAACCACTCTTGTGCTGGCTGCTCAGCAGAAGTTTGAGGACAGCAACAGATGACCCCTCAGCCATACCCTTACAATTTCCTACTATAGTGGAAATTGTAGCCCCTCCCATAGTGCTGGCTGTGCTTCTCTCCATTAGTCTGGAGTTTCACCTCATATGCAGGCCCTATGCTTATCACTGGTTCTAAGAGACTGGAAGCCATGGGAAAGGCTTTTCCTATCAATATTATACTTCTTGGTAGTAGGGACCTTGATTGTACTAAGATGCTTGGGTTAACCAACCGGAGGCATTTTTGTTGGGGTTCTGTTCCTAATACCAATTTTGCTTTAATGATACTTCAACCCTAGTCCTTGCTCTTCTACTGAGCCTGACAAACTCCTATCCCCCTTGCCTCAAATGGTGCAACCAATATATCCAGCAAGCCAGTATCCAGCTGTGACCGGGTGCCTACCTTCCAATGATAGCTCACCTGCCTGGGATTTATGAGCCCATAGTCATTCCAGGGCTCCCGAGCCACCTGCCATTCATGCACTGGGGTGGGGGTACAAGTCCTGCCTCCATTTGGTCACCCTCCAAAAGTGTCAGGGCAATGGAATGACCTATTTTATGGGTAAGAGCAGAGGGAGCCATGATTGTTAAAATTGCCTCCCTGCAGGGAAATGGGTCTGCTATGCAGGTCTCAGACAGTATGGGTTCCCAGATGGAAAAGGTAAATGTCCTACAGAGGTTAAGACTGCCATCCAGAATGCAGTCGAGAGGCTAAGCATCAGGCTCATTGAGTTGAGTTGAGGCTCCCTGAACCTCAGAGGAACCCCCAGATCAATCCAAGGGTAATTATGCTCATTAATGTGACCCATATTCTCCTGTATCAGGCACAAACCCAGTTAGCATCCAGTTTTTGACTCTATCTGAACAGCCTTTCCCCATATAGTAATCTGACCTCTGTACAGGAGGGACCAGTCTTCCAAGTGCACCTCGCTTCCAAGCCCCAGAGCTGTTTTACAAATCAAAGTTCCACTGAAATGGGTAATTTGACCTGTAACAACACTTACCTAGAAATTGTGACTGCAATTTGTTCCCAATACCTGAGGTTCCACCTTATACACAGGCCCTATGCTTACCAGTGCAATCCAACAAACTGGTCTGGGACCTGTACTTAGGCAATTCTCACCCCCAAAGTGGATATTCTACAGGGAAATGAGACTGTCAATGCCCCCCTGGTAGTATATGCTAGAATTCAGAGGGCAATACAATTAATTTCCCTCCTAGTGGGGCTGGGGATTGCTGCTGGCGTTGGGATTGGGATTGTAAGGATGGCATCCTTCACTGCTCACTACCAGCAGCTGTCCACTGCCCTGTCAGATGGATTCAAATAGGTAGTAAATATTATTGAGACTCTACACGTTCAGCTAGACTCCTTGGCTGATGTGATCCTACAGAACCAGAGAGTGTTAGATCTCCTCATTGTCAAAAAGAGAGGACTCTGTTTATTTCTGGGGGAGGAATGTTGCTTACATCTACAAATTGGGTGTGGTCCAAGACATGGCCAAGCAGCTTAAAGATTTGGTCTCCAAAGAGCAACAACCAATAGCTGACTCTTGGAAAGGTTGGAATGGGGTCTTAACATGGGCCCCATGGCTACTGAATCTCCTAGGGCCCTTGGCAGTTATTCTTTTAGCACTGGTAGTTGGATCATGTGTCCTTAATTTGATTAATAAATTTGTAACCCCCCAGCCTTGAAGCCATCAAATATCAACTGCTTGTTGCTACCCTGGAAAGCTATGTTTACTGCCCTCCTGGTAATTGATCCTCCTTGAGTATAGTTGAGGAGGCTCAAGAGGGTGCAATGATATAGAGAGACCCTGAATTCTACGATAGCTCAGGGCTGATAGCTGCCTGAGGTTTCTGTGCTCCAGCAAACTTACCAACCCTCCCCAGAGCTACAGGATAACCTGAAACCTTGAATAAATTAGACTTTCTGTTTCTCTGCAACCTCCATTTTAGGGCGGATTCTGAGCCCCTTTCCCATTCCTAACATGCTGAGACCTCCCCTCCTCAATTCCCCATTAAAAGACTGTGTCCAAGCCCAGTCATGTATAGAGATTCAGAATGTTAACCCCCTTTCCCATTCCTAACATGACCTCCCCTCCTCAATTCCCCATTAAAAGACTGTGTCCAAGCCCAGTCATGTATAGAGATTCAGAATGTTAACTCCTCTGTGCCCACTGGGATGATAAAGAGTTCTCCTTTCTCTCCTGAGTGCCGTTTCTGCTCCTCAGTGTCTGTTTTTATACAACATTATGATTTGGGGCCTAAATCAAAACACTTGCTAACTTAGAATGTACCCCAAATCCAATGAGAATTTAATAGATGATACAAAACATGTAGTGTGGGGACCAAAGAAAAGAGCGGCTAAGCAGGTGACCCCAAAGGTCCAATAAACAACTTTCTATTTCTATTAGAGGAATGAAGAGAAAAACCAATCTGGCAAGGGCAGTATCATTTGATCCTCTCAACAATCTAATATACACCACATGCATGCTGAAGGTAGACGAGTCCTAATTATTTAACCCAGGGCATATTTTGCTTTTTCTGAGTACTGGTTAATCAGTATGAAAGGGATAAAGGAGAGTTGTTAAGCAAAGACTTTAGCACCCCTAAAGAAAGAGGATTTCCTGCTCATTTTTGACTAGACCCATATGAAGAAGAAGAAAGACTCTTTGGGCTGAGGGTGTGAGACAAGGTAACTACTTCTGACACGCAGATGAGCGATAAGGGAGAACTTTCAACCTCAGAGATTTCCAACAACCCAGAGAGTGGCACTGGATGATGCCTTCAATTGCTCAGAGACATTCAGATTCTCCCACTCAAGGAGTCTCTAGTCCCAGAACCCTGTAGACCAGCAGAACAAAGGGCAGCTTAAATTTCTTGAATAGAAAGTAGTGTATTAGGTAAGTTTAGTTCTTTTTGTGGTATACATATATCTCCCAAAATGTGTCTCCACTAATTGATTTTTAAAAATTAAAGATCAAAGAATGTATGATCACTTCTATTTTGGTTTGGTTTTTCCACAGTTAATATAGGGATGATTTTTACTTAAGTATTCAAAACATACTATAGTACATGTGAAAAAAAAAAGTGGTTACCAAAATATGGTAAGATAATAGAATTATGCTTAGAGAAGTAAGATGAATGTCAAAAACGAGGTTGTGCAGATGCGGTTATGAACATTATTCTTTCATTTAAACTTGAAATTGTCTGGGCTTTGCTAATATTCTTTATTTAAAAGAGGTAAAATTAAGCTAGGCATAAGCGAAGATCAGTTTTGTAATTATTTTACCCTGAAGCAGTAATCACCAGCCAAAGATATTTATTACCTTGTTTCCATACAAGAGTGCTTAGAGCAGCCCAGGAATGATAAGGATTCTCTGTCAGTTCCTCTGAACCTCAGTGTTGCTTGTGATTGTCCCCACTCCAATCTTGTCACCCACATCCTCTGCTGCTTCTCAGTTTGCAACCATTAATAAATACAGTTGATCTCTTTGGCTTTTTTCTCAGTTTTCATCAAATTATATTTTCTTTTTTCCTTTTCTTTTTTTTTTCCTTCTTTTTTTTATTTCTTCAGTCTTTTCTTTTTCTTCTTCTTTTATTTATTTATTTAATTATTTTTTAAATTTTGAGAGGGCACATGGTTGGCTAAGGGGAGAGAGAGATTAAGAGATCATCCCCTTTCAGGATTTTGGACACACATGTACACATCTTGGGTGTGTTTTTCAGACCACAATGACCACCTTGCCCCTTGCCGTTGACATATCCCATTAAGCTTTATTTTCTATCTCATTTGGAAAAAAAGCAAGCATTCATTTTATAAAATCGTATTTTGAGGGGCTGGCTTCCCATATGGTCAACCACAGTTCAAGTCCCAGACATAGAGGATTGAAAATAATTTTGAGCATGTATGCACGCATGCCCAAAATCCTGAGAGAATGGAGAAGAGATTGTGGTGTCGCTATTGCCCTTGGTGGATAATTTTTCACTTTCCCTTTCTGTCCCTCTATGGCAAGTGCACACAGGGTATGGTAAAAACCTAAAAGAAAGAAAAAAAATTCCTAATTTGTATTATATATTTGTGGTTTAATTCAAGTTATTTATTGCTATGTGTTGGTTTTTGCTATTCCTTGGCATAAATGTATTTTTGGCATAATGGCATGCAAATATCAACAGTACATGCTATGCCACAGAGACAAACACTCATTAAAAAACAGATTGGAAGTCAGAATACCAAATTTTAAGCATTTAACATCTTAATATGATATTTGCTGGGTACATATAAACAGGATATTGTATGTAGTCTAGTTACATTTTATGAATCTAATTGAGTGTTTGGTTTGCTATGTAATTTTTAAATTTTTTCCACTTGAAAGAAAAAAACCTGGAGGGGGCAGCAAGTGGTGTGGTGGTTAAAGGTGTTAGACTACCACATGGACAATTATGGTTCAAATCCTCTATGAAATAATTTTTCCCACTTGAAAAAAAAAAAACCTGGAGGGGGCAGCAAGTGGCGTGGTGGTTAAAGGTGTTAGACTACCACATGGACAATTATAGTTCAAATCCTTTGGGCAGCTTGCTTTCTCAGTTTTCTTCTC